>NC_081541.1:33097477-33191792 GCF_901000735.1 Corylus avellana | reverse complement strand
AGATTGAAGTATATATATTTTTTTTTTACCAAAATATGGATAAAGTTTATTTCTTTTAACGGTAACATCCAAAAGCACGCAATATAACGGAGAGTCTAGATCGGGTACCTGCTTTTTAAAAGCGTGTAAGTGAACCACACTGGAAGCAAACCGGCGATCTCAGATTCCTTAACGTTGCATTCGAAGTCAAAATTGCCGAGTTTGACTGCGAACCTCAGAGCGAAGGCGGCGCTTTTGAGGCAGCTTTTTCGTCTACACTAAATGACGAAGAAACCCTTTGCCGAGCTTTTTTTTCCTTTCTTTAATTTTTTGGACGCAAATGCCCCTCCTTATAAAGCTCTAGTGCATGCATTGATTAGGCAAGGGCAAAATCGTGCTTTACGAATAAAATACGCCTTACGGGTATATTAAGATCCAACGGCTAGCGATATACAGACGTCATCCAACATTCCAACTGGCTAAGAGAGTATATTTCGTAGTAGTTGGGCTAAAATATCTGCTTAAATGATCAAATTGCCCTTACAGGTTTTTTTTTTTTTTAATAGTGGCCGCCGGCCGGGGTTTAATTTTAAGCTTTATAGTTGGGTGTTATTTACTCACTCTACCAAGTTTTTGGCTGGCTTCTAGAAGGTCTCCGTGGACATGGATAGACCAATAAATTTCTAACACGTGTACAGAACCTGCAACAACGTTCAGGCCACTTTTGCCAACTGAAAGAACCAATGTATCGGCACAGACGTTGACCACACCCTGGAGTGGTCCTATAGTTTTTTTTTAGCTTATATTATTCTTTTATCTTCCCCGACCCTCAATGCTGTCTCATAATTAATTGATTATGAGCAGTGATTTATATAATATATATAATATTAGCATACATGAACAATCATAGACACTAGTGTTATAATATATATATATATATACTGTTTAAATAATATTTTATAATTAAACAATACTAACGAGTATGACTGTTCATACACACTATTGTTATATAAATCACTGCTATATATATATATGTGTGTGTGTGTCTTTTCCATGCTTATAAATTGTAATCTAGCTGCACTAGTTATAGAATCTTCTTATTTTAAGTGAAATGAAAATAATGTATTTCATAGTTAGATTTTGTTTTATTATATATACTTAATGATATTACGTTATTTAAAAATTTAAAATAATAAAACAACATATATAATATTAAATTTATAAAATTTAATATATGCTATAAAACTTGAAATGAAGAGAATCCTGATAAGCTGAATCATGATAGTTTTCTTCCTTGTGAAGTAAATTAATGTGGTTTTTAAGCAAATATGCATGAATTGCCCAAAAGAAATTCCTTTTTCAAACAAGTAGGTTGAGGGTTGATAATGATCGTCAATGACAGTGCAATTTCACCTATTATGTATTGGCGGGGTCATAGACTTTCTTCTGGCCAACCTAAATCTATCAATAACTTTGAATGTTAAAAATATATATATATATATATAATGATAAACATCATTTTTATATGTCTAATTTAGCATATACAAACTAAAATAAAAGAAATGGCAACACTCATGCGTATGCAACAATGCCAAATATAAAATAGTAATGCAGGAATATAAAAACCGATTATTTAAGAAAATTGTACACAAAAGTTCTCAATTCAGGAATAATATATTCATTTTCTAATTTTTTGTTGAAATTTGCATATAATAAATGATCAGAAAGTAAAAAAAAAAAAAACTGATTTATCAAGTAACTCAAAAGGCCTTTGTGTACTTTATATGGCTGACAGTTTTTTACGCGTTTCATGAATTCGATACGATTTTAACATAAAATTAAAGATTTGGAATTGAAGAGTTTAATCCATTTAATTAAATTGATCGAATTAGTGTTGTCCTATAGAGTTTTATATATGTGCTTTGACATGATTCGAAATAATTGGCAAAAAACTTTTTATATGACTTGCAAACAGGATAAGAACTCAATACAAAATTAGAAGATTAGTGCTAAAAGGTTTGATTTGTTTAATTAAATAAGTCGAGTTAAGATTGACCTATATAGTCTTATACATGTGTCTCGATACGACCCGAATCCAACATGAGCACGTGAATTGCCACTCCTATCCAGGGTTAGTAATTTTTGACACAACCCGTAAACTCAATACAAAATTATTGGGTTATAATTTGGCATAAACGGATTGACCTGCATGGCTCGTTTAATAAAAATGTCATATATGGGTTGACCAAATCGACACGTTTATAAAATTATGTATATTTTTATATAATAAATATATGTTGAAACGAGTAAAACATGTCGCATTCAAGCCTAAGTGGGTCAAACGGCTTGTTTGTAACCCGTTTATTAAATGTGTGAAGCGGGTCTGTTCGAGTTTAACGATTTGACCCGTTTAACTTTGGATTCAGGTTTACCTCTATCGAGTTAGATAATCCAATCGGTTGACCCAAACTCAACCTGCCAACACATTTTGCCAAAAAAAAAAAAAAGACCAGTCATTTTTTTTGGTTAGAAAAAACATTATTGATAAAATGAAAATGCCTTATTTATGAAATTGTCAAATTGACCTACTACTTGTCTTTGGTCGGAAAAACTGAAAAAGAATTAAAAAAAAAAAAAAAAAAATCGGTTAGTTGTATACTCTCTTGTCATGATTGAAAAATTCTGGTAAAGGGCGTTTATGTGAAACAGACCACAAAAAGCAGATGAAAATTGAAAATGGCATTACCCTGCAATTTCCACAGAAAGCCGAGGTATTTTTAGTAACAACCCGTTTCGTACAAAGTATATTCCTATTCAAACACCCGCAAAAGCACTTGAATTTTGTTTTGGACATTTTGGGAAAACAACAGAAGAGCCCTCCTCTCCCTTTCTCAGACACACACAGAAGACGGGGTTAGGAGGGAAGCCTCTGGGAAAAGAGGGTTGACCCTCTCTCTCTCCATCTTCTTCTTCTTCATATTCTTCTCAAGGTGTCCTTAACACGCTATAATTCCCCTTTTGATAATCGTCTTCCTCTTCAACCCCTCCCCTTCTTTTATATCTCCTCTGACTCTCAATTCCTCATCCATTTCTGGGCATTTCCCTCCATACCCAATTCGTGATACCTCTGTTTTTCCTCATATTCCCCCCTTCGTACCAATTACGATTTATTTTCTCGGAAACCCAACTCTTTTCGCTCAAGGAAAGATTCAATTTCGTTAGATTTTGATTGGGTTTGTTTCATATTCAGCTCAAACTTCTTTGAATTCCGACACCCCCGTTTGACCAAATATCGAAAATCCCAGAAAAGTCGAACCCTGTAATCCATGGGTAACTGTTGCGTAACCCCAGCGGTCGACGACGAGCTGAAGAAGGAGAAGAAAACAAAGAAGCCAAACCCATTTGCCATCGACTACGGCGGGGCCAACCCCAATGGCGGAAGCCACAAGCTCTCGGTCCTGAAGGAGCCGACCGGCCGCGAGATCGAGCTCCAGTACGAGCTGGGGCGCGAGCTGGGTCGCGGCGAGTTCGGCATAACATACCTCTGCACGGACAAGGCCACCGGCGATACCTTCGCCTGCAAATCGATATCGAAGAAGAAGCTGAGGACGGCGGTGGACATCGAGGACGTGAGGAGGGAGGTGGAGATCATGAAGCACCTGCCCCAGCACCCCAACATCGTGACCTTGAAGGACACCTATGAGGACGACAATGCGGTGCACCTCGTCATGGAGCTCTGCGAGGGCGGCGAGCTCTTCGATCGGATCGTCGCCAGGGGCCATTACACGGAGCGCGCGGCTGCCGCGGTTACCAAGACCATCGTCGAAGTTGTTCAGGTTTGTATTTTTGGTGAATTTTTGAAGTTCCTTTTTTTTTTTGCTTTTTAGATCTTGTGTTCACGTGGGGTGTTGTTGTGCTGATTAGTTTTCCGCTTGAGAATTTGGTCATGTTGGTAATAGTTTTTTCTGTATGATGGATATGCAAATCCGAAACTAGCTCACAAAGAATAAAGCTTGCCAAAATAAAATAAATAAATAAGTCCAAGCCTTATTGAAGTCTCCCTGGAATCAGAGTGCTGTTGAAGTACTATTTTTTATTCCTTTTCTTTAGGCTGGTTGATTTTGATGAGGATTTATATAAGTTAGCTCTTGTGGATAAGTTGTGAACTTGTTGGATATTTAATTCTGGTGACTTGAATATATTACCTTTTTTGTGTTTGGATTCCCCCTTATAGAGTTTTTCTTTTTGAGCAATTCAATTGTGTGATGAAGTTGAGTAACTTCTAATGCTTTTTACGTCTTGCTTCATCTCTATTGTAAAGAGTACCCGTATCATCTAGTTTTCCAATGAGCGATCAGTTTCATTTGTTGCTATTGCAAAACATGAAATGTTTTCTGCGTTTTTCTTTTAGCAAATGGACTTCGATGTTCAATTTGAATTGCACCTTTGCTCAACTACATGCTCAGTATCTTTCCTGTTCAAATCCATGATGCTCAGACTGTTCTAGAGATATGTACAGATGTGACAATTAGTGAAATGGGTTTCTTTGTTATATTTCTGTTCTGATATACTCTTTTAGTAACAGCTACCTAGTACCTGATTTCACAACTATGCAGGTCCCACTTGCCCGCTTCTTTTTTAGCCCTAGTGTTATTTGCTAGACTCCCGAAATTTTAAGTGATTATTCCATTTGAAATAATGTTCTTTCCATTTTGGGGAAAAGAGAAGAAGTTTGAGATGGGCTTTTTGTCACGTGTTTAATATGGTTTATTGTGTTGCAGATGTGCCACAAGCATGGCGTGATGCATCGGGATCTCAAACCTGAGAACTTTTTGTTTGGTAACATGAAGGAGACAGCACCTTTGAAGGCAATTGATTTTGGGCTTTCAGTATTCTTTAAACCTGGTATTTTTTCTTTTGCTACCACATTTCATTATTTTGTTCCTCGTGTCCCCATCAATTGGTTGTATCCTTTCATGTACATAAGCTGAGTTGGTTATTTGTGCAGGTGAGAGATTTACTGAGATAGTTGGAAGTCCTTACTACATGGCTCCTGAGGTGCTAAAACGGAATTATGGTCCAGAAATAGATGTTTGGAGTGCTGGAGTAGTCCTTTACATCCTACTTTGTGGTGTCCCGCCTTTTTGGGCAGGTTAGTTTTGTTAGACTAAAAAGAAATTTGTTTGCTTTTGTGAAAGTTTTAAACCAAACAGCCATTAAAACAGTTTCTATTCGACTGTGTTACAATAGGTGTATTTGTGAGAAGTGTGTGTATATATACATAAAATCTGTTGTTTTTTATGCAGAAACTGAACAAGGAGTCGCACAAGCAATTATACGGTCTGTTGTAGATTTTAGAAGGGATCCTTGGCCTAAAGTTTCTGATAATGCAAAAGACCTTGTGAAGAAGATGCTTGATCCCGACCCAAAGCGAAGGCTTACTGCTCAGGAAGTGCTAGGTAATGTTTAGTTCTAATCAATAGCTAGTGTTCCTATTGTATTCCTATCAATAATCAAGTTGATTATGTATTCCTAAAACTTTTTGGAGTTCAAATACAGCAAACTGTAATTTTTGCTTGTTCATCAAATGCAGATCATCCTTGGTTACTGAATGCAAAGAGAGCTCCAAATGTTTCTTTAGGTGAAACTGTGAGGGCAAGGCTCAAGCAATTTTCTGTAATGAATAAGCTCAAGAAAAGAGCTCTAAGGGTAATGCCTCAAAAATTTCTGCTCAAGAAAACTTTGTCCTGCATGTTGATCTTGGTTGGATGTTAAGCTGAATGATTCATTCAAGTGCTTTTCTCTTTTGTTTGTTGAATTTCAAATTTACAGGTAATTGCTGAGCATTTGTCAGTGGAAGAAGCTGCCAGCATAAAGGAGGGGTTCAAGTTAATGGACATTAACAATAAAGGCAAGATTAACAAGGATGAGCTAAAAATAGGGTTGCACAAACTTGGCCATCAGGTTCCTGATTCAGATATTCAAATTCTAATGGAAGCGGTAAGTAATACCCTGCATTTGAGATCTTTTAACCATATTTAGGCTTAACGCGGTACCTTGATAATATTTTAGCTTGATGGGTTCAAAATTAAATGTCTGTAAAATATATTTTTTTATCTTATTTGAGGTGCCTTTTAAGTTCTGATTGGAATATGTCAAACTAAATGCAAAAATGAGCAATATGACTAGTGTTTTCCAGTTGCACTGAACACATTTTTCTGTCAAAAAATTGTTTTATAGATACGAGTGTTTGAATGGTGACAAGCATGGAGACTCATCATGCTTAATTTATGTGCAATTTGTAATCTTGGGAATAATGAGAGGCTGTTCTTGCAGGGTGACGTAGATAAGGATGGATATCTGGACTATGGAGAATTTGTAGCCATTTCTATTCACTTAAGAAAGATGGGCGATGATGAAAAGCATCTTCACAAAGCCTTTGAATTCTTTGATCGAAACCAGAGCGGTCATATAGAAATTGAGGAGCTACAAGATGCCTTAGCTGATGACATTGAGACAAACGGTGAAGAAGTCATTAATGGCATTATGCATGATGTGGACACAGACAAGGTTGGTCACATTGTCTTAAAAAATATTTTTGTTACTAGTTTCTATTTATTTACACTGTTTTATGCAAAGTAGCATATTCTATTCATAATCTAGAGTGGGCGTATATGCTTGGATGGCAATAAGATGTGATTTAAGTATGTAGATTTTTACACAGAATACAGAATTATGGTACAAAACCTTTTTAAGCAAAAAATCAGTGAAACTATTATAATCTGCTATGGTATCCCCAATTTATAGAATTTCTACATACGGAGATCACCTACATACATTTGCATTTTTTTGGGTAACACTAGCATGATAAAATGGCTAAATCAAAGATTTTTCTTGTAAAAAATGTTTCCTTTTTGAAGAACTCGGGGGTCTGTTCTCTTTTGTGGGGTTGCCAATAGTAGATTCTATATTTTGTGAGATTACGTTAGCGCCACATTATTGCATGCTTAAAACCGCCCTTAATCCTGTTCCCTAAACTTGCAGGATGGAAGAATAAGTTACGACGAGTTTGCCGCAATGATGAAGGCAGGCACGGATTGGAGGAAAGCGTCGAGGCAGTATTCACGAGAGCGGTTCAACAGTCTCAGTTTGAAATTGATGAAGGATGGATCATTAGAGACAAACAGTTAGTGTAGATGGAGTCAACAAATGGCAAGTTACTCTTGGAAAGATGCATATTAAAAAAAAAAAAAAAAAAATCTTCCTCCTTTTTGTTTTCACAATTCCTTTTTTTTTTTTTTTTTTTTATTATTATTATTTTTTTTTAAAAACCCTTTTTGGGGGGATTAGTAGGACATGGACCTGGGGGGGTGTCCATGTCTGAATTGGAATGTGTTTCTTTTGTTTGTTGTCGGAGTTACTGGGAAGAAGAGTGGTTGAAGGTTGGGGAAGTTGTTATTTGTGGCTGTAAATATGTTAAATTGGCATATTTCTTCGAAGTATAATATGGCATTTTGGGTGGGTTGGTAGCTTGTGAATTTCAATGTGGATGTTAATTGAGATACAGCTGAAAGCATTGTTGGAAGTATTTCATATATTCTCCCCACACAACTTCAAACTTTAAATAAACTGGAGAACACTTATATTACTTCTAGAAATCACTATCCTAAAAGTAAGATTCATAATCTTGAAGGATTAGGATTCTAACACAGGATATTTATGAATCTTACCAACAACAGAAAAAAAAGAAAAAAAAAAAAAAAAAAAAAAAAGAAGAGAGAGAGAGAGAGAGAGAGAGAGAGAGAGAAAGGGTAAGAAAAGAACTAATAAAAAAGACGAAGTAGGAACGCTTCCACAATGACAAGTAGTGGGCGGTTCATCTAGCGAGATTGTGTGTAGGCCAATTAGTAGCGCGATGAACTTTGCAAAAGACCATACTAGAAGAGGTTCAAAATCTGGCAAGCTTTAGAGTCTAGAGATATCTGGCGAGATGAACTTTACAAAAGACCATATTAGAAAAGGATCAAAATTTGGCGAGCTTTAGAGATATTTGACGAGCTTTGAGATGAATGATTCTAGTTGTCAATCCAACGAGAGGTCCAGGTTGTGGAAGGCATAAACTAAAATTTGCAAATTATCCTCTCCTTTGCAGTAGATTTAATGGCGAGCGATGTAGCCTAGCCTCACCTATCCAAGGATCTTGGAGAGAACTTTTGTGTTTATACACACAAAAAAAAAGAAAAAAAAAGTTAATGTTTTTCAAGGCCAACAAAAAGACAAAAACAACTATTTTTTTAATAAGACAAAAATACTCTTAAAAATTAGAAAAAAAGGGGGAAAAAAAAAACTTAAAACCAAAAAAAAGAAGAAGAAAAAGCGGTAGTCATCGTGGCTTGGCCACTTCCTATGAGTTTCAGGGGTAGTTTAGCCCGCATAGGGTGTGATTTTTATTTTTTATTTTATTAAGGATATTTTTTTCAGTAGAAGAATATTAACAATTTTTAATAGTTTGAGAGAATATTGATGCAATCTATAGCTTGAGGAAGCACGCAGACTTTTTCCAAAATTAAAAAGCAGGAGGCTACCAATTTTGTAACTTCAAATTCATATTCTTTTGTTGAACTCTAGGTTTATTATGTCGAGCCCTTTAGGTTTCTCCAGCAGGCTTTGAGATAGCCTTCTAGTTTCGTAATCTTTTGTTCACATGATGCCACTGGGTCACCATTTGGGCTCAGATAGAATATCAGCCCGAACCCAATATATAATATGTTAAATTAATGTAATCCCACTGAATATTTTTCTTATATATTAAGTCTTAATGAGATTTCAAAAGTTTATTTCAGGTTAACATATTTTATTTTTGTTATTTAGCACTTGCATATATATATATATATATATATATATATAGGTTACAGCTCTTATCTATCGATCATGGAAGCTCTCACAAGCAAGCATTATCGAGCCTGCCTTGTCCATCTTAATCAGCGGTGACAGAAAGATATAGAAAATGTTAATTAATACAATTATTTGATGCCATCAAAAATCAATTATTGGATCATGATTAATCATGGATTACTCGCTCTGATTTGATTGGACCCACAAAACCCTTGATTTTGAGACAGATTTAATTGGACCCACATGCCCACATCCCAATTGTGTAGCAATCTTCCTAATACCGAACGGTTTAAAAAATAGGTGTGATACAACTATAACTTAAACTCAACTTTGGCCCAATTTTTAAACAAATTTCTCTCTCTAGTTTAAGGCGCTCTCTCTTTCACAGACAATTTTTTTTTTTAAAAAAAAAAAAAACTTAAAGAGAAAAGTTTGGCCAAAATTAGGTTTAAGTTGTGCCTTTATCATTTTTCTTTAAAAAATGAGAGTTGCCCGAAATAGATAGACTTTGCAGGGTGAAGCACGCCGGCAATTTTTTTTTTTTTTTTTTTATTAAAACATTAAAAAAAAAAAATTTGCTGCCTAGCGTGCTTAGTATGCGGCGTGCTCTTAATCACGGCTCGACTTTGCAACTTCCTCTTATAAATTGTTCAAATTTTTATGAAAGACAACTTAATAATTAACAGGATCCTTGTCCGTTAGTCTTCATTAGATTGCAAGACAAGCTCCCAGTTGAAGCTAGAGTGAGCTGAAAGAGTGGATCTTCCCCTTTGTCGGATTATGTGCAAGAATGTCATTTTACCCATTTCAGAATCTTAAATAATCTAAAATGCGAGTCTCAATCTTTGAGAATAGGTGAGCTCTACAATTCTATCTCTGCTTATTAAAGAGTAATGCCAAATAATATTTTTTTATCCTCTTAAAGTTGATATGGCTTTCAAAATTACCATTGGATCAAAATTCAAGTATGATTTATCTAAAATTTAATGATAATTTTAAAAGTCACATCAGCTTTAAAATGATAAAAAGATGGTACTTAGCATTATTTTTGCTTGAATTAGTTTTTGTACATTATTATAATATATTTTTAGAATATATGCTGAACTTACGTCTCATAAAATTATATTTAAGAATACATTTTAAAATTGTAATCTCATTTCTAAGGACTTATTTGGGATTACGTTTAAGAGATCTAAAAGTGCTTTTAATACTTAAAAAGTCTGTTTGAAGGAAAAAATACTTGTTTAGTAAAAAAATTAAAAGCGTTTAAGGGTCTAAACGCTTAAAAATGGCTAAAACGCACTTTTGACAAAAATTTTAAAATGAAATTTTTGCCTAAAAGCTATTTTTAACTCAAAGGCTCTATTTTTCAAACACAATCTTAAACATACTCTAAGAATATATTTTAATCGTGGGACCATAAACGTGTCGTTAATAAACCTTACTTTCCGCCGTATGAAACAATTTCCCATGTGCAGCCCACTACAAATGCATGGTATGACGTGTCAAAATTTGAGTAGATGCTCTGTCAGAAGCTGACTAGGATGGCAGTCACGTGGGGGACCTCTCTCACTCTTTTCCAAAGCTGACTAGGATGATAGTCACGTGGAGGGACCTCTCTCACTCTTTTCCACTTCGTTGTCGGCTTTCACTTAAGAGGAATGCTTCTCTTCATTCCCAAGACCATCTACTCACCATCTCATGTGAGTGCATCTTGACTTTTTCAAAAAAAAAAAATAATAATAAAATAAAATTAAGACACATAGATGGTGAGTAGATGGTGCAGAGAATGCAAAGGAGCATATCTCTTCACTTAACGTATGCAATGCATTTGCACGCTGATCTGTACCTTTTTGTTATTGCTTTTTTTTTTTGGAACTACCTTTTTGTTATTGCTAGTGTCCCGACTGGATCAGGATTTTCTTAATTGAAAGAATAAAAATTATATATATTTTTTTAATTAAATTTTATAAATTTAGTGGTTTACATATTATTAATATAATAAATATATTCTTATGTCATTTAAAATTATTAGATGATATAACACTCTAAGAGCATTCACAATGAGTTTTTTCAAACAAAATTTAAATCTGGCTAGCCACTTTTTAAAACTACTAAAACATCAAACTCTTGACATTTATTTACTTTAATTAAATGTTCTATTTTATTAATGAAACACTTTGCATTAAAAATCTATTTTAATTAAAAGGTAGGGTAAACAAAGACAACTTTTTTCTTTAAACAGGGTTGAAAGAATTTTCTCAAACTCAATCTATAAATATGACATGTGTCCATTTAAATATGTGAAATGCACATATTTTTTAATAGTAGAGACAAAGTCGGTAAACAATCAAATTATTTGTTCTCTACACTTGGGCAAACTATACATCGCAAAGGAGGGGGGTTGTTTTTAAGATTCAAATTTTCAGTAATTTGCAATCAAATTACTAGCAATTAAAACAGTAAATGAGAGATAGTTTCTATAAGGCCCACCTACTCAAATAATAAAGCAGGATGTTTAAGATATGTTCGAACAATAAATCTTATAAAACTCTCTTATACTTACTACCAAGATTACATACAGTTAGGACAACAAAATTCGTAGAATCTAATATCCTTTGTTAGAATATATGTTTCATATTAAGTTGGTCTATTTTATTATAATAATATTTATTATTTCGGTAAAAGATTTGATTACTGTTGGGAATAACCACATTCATTCGGCTCATCAAATCATCGGTTGTCCACAGAGCTACCAACTAATGCCGCCGCGATACCAAGAACCTTAGGATTGGCATACCCTGGGGGACATGAAGGAGACTTATCGGGTCACTCCTGGGATAGATACATTTTGGGAGGACATAGGATAGTATATCAAGATTGGGTCCCAGGATCGAACACATCCCAGGACCAAGATTCACTTAATGCATGCAAGTCCCATAATAAGCGTTCATTGGGAATGGGTCACTCCTTGGGACAAAGTCATCTTGGGAGGACATGACAGGTGGCAGCCAAATTGGGGCTGGGGATTAGACACATCCCGAGACCAAAGTTCATCCACTACATGCAAGCCTCGGAACAAACATACGTCTGGATGGCTAAACAATCACCTTAGTATGAAAAGGTACTAGGGATCATTATCCACTGATTCTACGGAATGGTGCAATTGTGTCTCAATCCTTGGATTTCTAGGATTGGATCTCATCCCATGAAACCCAAATTAGGATTATACTCCTAGATGAATTGGGATAAAAATGGATCCAATTAAGATTTCAGGTCCAAATCAAGCTTTAAGATTCTTAGTTCAAGTCAAAGTAGAAGACCTACTCTAGGTCTGACTCCATCTCTTAACATATAAATAGGCTCCTATACTAGGTATAAACCTTAGACTCAAAAATACTGAATACTTGTGCTTTGTGCATTATATTACTCTTCTCCAATAAATTGACTTACACATCAAAGTTTTTCCTATATAATAAAATACCGGCGAATCTTTGGACTCTCATACTATTTTGTAGTAATGGTGGAGCATCAAGAACGTGAATTGAACATCAACAGCGCATCAAATAACGTGTAGTTCACCCACACGAAAACTGTTCAAACAATTACTTGTTTGGGAAGCAAGATTTTCCAACTCAATCTCAATTTTTTTCTAAATTCAAGTTTGGCAATTTTTTAAACTCAATTCAACTCAACTCAAAAAATTTCAACTTAACTCAAAAATTTTCAACCCAATTAATAAAAATTATAAATAAAGATTGAAAAAAATAAATAAATAAATTTAGGGTAGCCGAAACACCCCAGGTGGTGGCTGGGCCACCCCAAGCCCAACTGGGGTGGTCCGACCACCCCTTAATATTTTATTATTTTTTAAAACTTCTTATTATTATTTTTTTAATTAAATTTAAAATATATGTAATATTTTATTATTATTTCTATCAATGTGACATATGTTTCATTTATGACCTTAGAGAGATCCTAATTATTAATTGGATATTTTCCAATCCAAAATGGATCGGAGAAAATCCTTAACCGTGTTTGACCCACATTCCTTCGTGGGCCATAGGTCGAATAATGAAGCTTGTTGATAGAGGACAATTTTCAATCATATTTGCTTTAACAAAAGGGACATATATAGCGATTCTGACATCATATGGAGACATAATTAATGGCGTTGGAAAGCTCATTTAGAGGGTTACAAAGTCATATTTCATTAAGTTTTTCTAATTCAAATGTTTACTGAGTTAAAATAGACCGTAAAAATAAAATTGAAAAGCCGTACAAAATTGCTCGTATGTTGTTTATGTTTGAACAAGCTTTAAAACGAGTTGACAAAATAGCTCGTTCAATAACTCATATGAAGTTGGGTTCGAATGAGTTATTCATAGATGCACTCTTTTAAAGTTGGGTTAGAATGAGTTGCTGTGTGAATTAACAATTCATGTAAGAATACGAGAAAACCATAGTTAGGTTCGAAAGAGCCTCTTACACGTTCAGACAAGCTTCAATAAATTTTTGTAAACAAACTTTTATTTGAGCGTTTTCTTAGGTTCAGGAGTCTAGGTAGTATAAATATATGTAATGGCTATTC
Organism: Corylus avellana; assembly: GCF_901000735.1. Lineage (NCBI taxonomy): Eukaryota > Viridiplantae > Streptophyta > Magnoliopsida > Fagales > Betulaceae > Corylus > Corylus avellana. Next base: position 33,178,327 of record NC_081541.1, on the reverse strand, counting down.
TATAGCCTTAATTTATTATGTTATTTTGACCAGTGATCAATGAAAAACACTTTTAAGAGTGGTTTTCTTTTCTATCCACATTAAATCCTTGATTGAGTATTAGTTTTAAGAAGAGTTGTGATTCTTATCTTGTTTGTCTTGGCAAACTAATCACTACACGCTGCATTAATTGATATCAAAGTCAAGTTGCACTGCATCAATTATTTAATTGTTGATGGAGATCTTGTGGGCTAAACAACAAAAAAATTCGTCCAAAGCGCGTTAACTAGCAGAGCAGGAACGTTAGTAATTACTACTCTTAACTATCGGCAAATATATCAAGGATTTAATGTGGATAGAAAAGAAAACCACTCTTAAAAGTGTTTTTCATTGATAACTGGTCAAAATAACATAATAAATTAAGGCTATAGATAGCCATTACATATATTTATACTACCTAGACTCTTGAACCTAAGAAAACGCTCAAATAAAAGTTTGTTTACAAAAATTTATTGGAGCTTGTCTGAATGTGTAAGAGGCTCTTTCGAACCTAACTATGGTTTCCTCGTATTCTTACATGAATTCTCAATTCACACAGCAGCTCGTTCTAACCCAACTTTAAACGAGTGCATCTATGAATAACTCATTCGAACCCAACTTCATATGAGTTATTGAACGAGCTATTTTGTCAACTCGTTTTAAAGCTTGTTCAAACATAAACAACATACGAGCAATTTTATACGGCTTTTCAATTTTCTTTTTACGGTCTATTTTAACTTAGTAAACATTTGAATTAGAAAAACTTAATGAAATATGACTTTGTAACCCTCTAAATGAGCTTTCCAACGCCATTAATTATGTCCCCATATGATGTCAGAATCGCTATATCTATCCCTTTTGTTAAAGCAAATTTGATTGAAAATTGTCCTTTATCAACAACCTTCATTATTCGACCTATGGCCCACGAAGGAATGTGGGTGAAATACGGTAGAGGATTTTCACCCGTCCATTTTGGATTGGAGAATATCCAATTAATAATTAGGATCTCTCTAGAGAGATCCTAAGGCCATAAATGAAATATATGTCCCATTGATAGAAATAATAAGAAAATATTCTATATATTTTAAATTTAATTAAAAAAATAATAATAAGAAGTTTAAAAAAATAATAAAATATTAAGGGGTGGTCGGACCACCCCAGTTGGGCTTGGTGTGGCCCAGCCACCACCTGGGGTGTTTCGGCTACCCTAAATTTATTTATTTATTTTTTCAATCTTTATTTATAATTTTTTTTAATTGGGATGAAAATTTTTGAGTTAAGTTGAAATTTTTTGAGTTGAGTTGAATTGAGTTTAAAAAATTGCCAAACATGAATTTAGAAAAAATTTCAGTTTGAGTTGGAAAATCTTGCTTCCCAAACAAGGCCTAAGGAATGTGAATTGATGTAGGTACAGTTCTCGGACTAATATCATTCTTTTATCTTAGAGAGTGGTTTGAAAAAATATATATATATAGAGAGAGAGAGAGAGATATTTTGAATAATTGCAGATATACTCAGAGATCCAAATTGAAGCTTACTAATTGTAATTACTCTTTATCTTTAATTAAAGGAATTACTTATTTTATATATATATACTTGTTTGTTTAGGTAAACTTAAAATTGTTCAAATTGTATAATCGTATATTACTGACATTGGTAAACAACCCAAGCCAATTTGATTATAATTCAATTCGTGTTGATCATAAGTGGAAAACTCATATTCTTGGGTTATTGATAAACAATTTGTTGGATAATACTCAACACAATCATCACAAGATATACCGATTATGAAATCAGTGTTGTAATTAAGCAACTGTTTCTTTCGAATATTAGTTTACAATTTTCAATCAACAACCGGTTAATGTATAGGGCATCCATGAACACATACTTCACAAACAATGAATTTATCAACCTCAAAATGCATTTAACGGCGGAAATGTTATGATGTGATTAATTTTTCATAAGGATATTGAATTCATACATACATGTAAATGATTTGACGGGATAAGGTAATCATTAAAATGTGACCAATGTGCTGTGTGTTGACCATGATTCATGACCCCAGTTGTCATAGGAAACATATTGTGAATATCTATGAATATTTTTATTTTTTATTTTTTTTTCTTGTTTGAGATAAGCCACAAATTGAGAATATATAGTATTCATTTACGGTAAAAATGAGTTGAAAAGAAGTTGTTAATAATAGATTATCAAGAGAAATAGGTCAAATAAATTTATATGCGAGATATAAATTTTAAGAAATTTTTTGTATGGAAACATTTTTTTTTTCTTCCTCTAATTCTGTTTTGTGTTCTAAGTTTGCCTACTATTAATAACTTTATTTTTAGCGGTTGTAACTTTATCCGAGATAAAACAGAAAAATTTGTATTCAAACACTCTCGAAGAAGTTTTATTCCAAGCAACTACTCAAATGGGACAGCATCATTTGTGATATCCAATGATCATTGGGTGATACCCATGATCCAAGAAAATAAATAATCGGACAATTCTTAGTTTTATTTAGGTTATTAGTATTTAATTTCTGATTAATTAGTAAGTTACTCATGAAAAAATAACAAAATTTGAGATGCTTATAGAAAACTATCATCTACTTAGTTATTAACTAACATTTGAGGGTACCTTCTTGGAAGACCCTAGCTTGCAATTTGTCCTCGTCTCGGGTCTCCTATATATATTTTTATATTTTTTTTAAAATTTTAAAAATCCCTGATCAAATACAAAAACAATACCTTTAAGGAATAAAAAAACAATGAAGAAAAGAGTAAAGGAAAAGGAGAAACAATTGAAAAGCAAACACAAGATGGGAAAAAAACTAGGGTACCGTGCAATGGTCAAGGTTGCAGGAAATTATGAAGTCTGCCTCTCTAGTTGCAGGTTGCAGGACCTATTCCTCTCAAGCTAGTAGCCGTAGGTAGTGCGTGAACCGCAAGAATGCTTTAAATTCATATTTAAAAAGGGTGGAGGGCAGAAAACAAGACAAAAAGGCCAACTGGCATTTTAGCCATTTACATTTTTGCCCTTCTTGTCTGTTTTTACTTTTTTCCTTTTTTTCCACGCGGAGCAGCAGTTCTGTTGCTTGCTGCTCTACACAGTCTACACATATATAGGGATGTAAAGTGAGCGAAGCGTCTTGCGAGTAAATTTAGGTTCGGCTTGCATAAGTTTAGTTCGTGCTCGACTGGAATATTAAATGAAGTGTTTTGTGAATACGAATCCTAAGTCGAATATTAAACGAAGTAAGCTAGGCTCGATTCGGCTAAACTCGTGAGCAAGCTCGGATAAGGCTCATCTCGCTTATTAGACTCGGCTCGTATATTTTTTATTAAGTAACAAATAACAATATATAGTCAACATTACTCATTTACTCAATAATAACAAATATATTATATACCTTTGTTTTTTGTTATTTATGTATATGTGTATATATTATATATATATATATAATAAGAAATATATGATATTTTCATTAATCATTTTATCATATGATATAATCATATAGTACAACTGTATACGTTATTGTGTCATTTAATACAAATATTATAAATAGATAGTTTATACTTTGAAAATTGGAATCGTATACTGTATATCATATAATCATTAATTATTATATAATCATATGGTATATCTGCATAAGTTATTGTGTTATTTAATCAATACATTATAATTATATACTTTATTCTTATAAAACATATATGATATATTACATGATCTTATATCTAAGATAATATTAATATTAATTGTAAGATAATATGATCATAAAATTTAAGTATGAGTGTATGACCATTAGATCATTATGAATTTATTACTTAGAGTTTGAGTATTACTATTAGATTAAATGATTAATAATTAAGTAACTAATTTGTTTCTTATAGTTTATACATTATAATCACAATTTACGGTAAGTAAAAACTTAACAATTTGAATTTAAATTATATATCATGAATCGTGATAATGAGAATATATAATATAAGTATATAAGTTATAACAATTAACATTGACCCATTACCCATATAAATTAGATAATGATACAATCATATAACTATATAAGTATATAAATGTTTACATATAAGATACAATATATATTAATATTGACATTATATACTTGACTTGTGTTAAATATTAACATTTTAATATATTAACTAAATAATACTATATGTAATATGAATATATAATGGTAGATTATTAGTGCGTGTGAGTGTGACATAAAGCGTTTGACATTATCATTTAAAAAACACTTAATATAAAATATAAAAGAAAAAAACATGATTAAATAAACAAAATTTTTAAATCGCAATTATTAAAATTGAAATATCAAACTGACCATAAATAATACTAAATAACACAATTTTTATTCTTAATTCTTAAATTTTGAATTTTGAATTATTGATTAACTTTAATACTGGCCGTCCAATTTAATTGAATTTAATCTTAGACGTAGGATTTAATCAATAGAACCAGTCTCACCATAAAATGCACACATAAGATTAATTCCAGGTGCACTATAAATTAATCTTTAAGAAAAAAAAAAAACCTAACCCTAAATCCTAATGGCCGTCTCTTTCTCACACTCACACAGCCGTCGTCCCTTCCTCTTCCTGACTTCCTCACACAGACGCGCTCGCAGGCTCGCAGCAGTGCTCTCCTCTCACCTCGCCTCGCCTCTCGCCTCTCGCCGTCTCGCCTCTCACCTCGCCTCTCACCGTCTCGCCTCTCGCCTCTCGGTTTGCCTCGATCGCCATCTTGCTTTCTTACCTTTAGTTAACATGCAACTGAATGACCATTGTGCTTAAATTGGACTTTAGTGGCATAAATTTGAGAGCTACTGTTCATGGATTTTCTGATGGGTTTATGTTTTCTAACTGCTTCCCTTTTAAATTTTTTTTTTTTTTTTTTTATTATTTAACTGCTTTCATGAGTTTCATCTGATCTGAGATAATCACTTCCCAGTGAAAAACCTTAGCTGGGAATAAGTGCATTGAGCACAATAGTAATAATTCTATTTCAAAAGCTGATCCTTTCTCCCCATAATTATTTGCTGTTGGTTTTGATAGCCATGTTAATTCAGTAATAAAAAAGTCGAGCTCGAACAGGGTTCCAACCCTGTCGAGCTGAACTCGAGCAGCGAAGTCAGTCGAGCAAAAAATAAACGAGCCCAGCCTGGACAGCCCAAGCTCGGCTCGGTTACACCCCTACATATAAGTTGCCCAAATCTTCACGTTTTACCAACGAACCAGTTCAGATTCTCCTTCGCCTTCCCTCCGCTAGCTCTCAAAATGTATCAAAATTGTCCATGTCCAGTTTTATGGAATGCTTCGAATTCCAGAGTGATGGTCATGCTCCACGCCAAGATCTGTGCAAGCATGTTCCTCACATCCCTTAACCACGGGTACTCTTGTTTCTTTGTTTTTTTGTAATTTTCTTACAAAAAAAAAAAAAACCACGGGTGCAGTAGTTTTCTTGCTTTTATTTCCCTCAAGTTTTTTTTTTTTTTTTTTAATTAAAAAAAAAATTTGTATAGAGCTCAAGTGTTGGATGAACAAGGTGCAAAACATGGATGAACCACATCGAGACTTGTTAAACATCTGGGTATTTGACAAGGGGGGAAATCTCCTAGGTTTTGGAGAGAAGGGCAGAAAAATGATAAGGACTATAGCGAATCATGTCTATAAGCTTCCTATTTTTGCGGTAGGCTGACCGACCGAGTGTTCATCGATCCATATGATATGTGTATAACATTTCCCTATGATGTTGAATGTGCAAAGGACAATCAGGCACAACTTTGTGAGGGTATCAAGATTGATACTCTTTATTTCCGATGTTTGGTGGCTGAACTTTTAAAGGAGCCGAGGATGTATGAAAATGAGGTGTTAAAACCTTTACCGATTGATCTTCAGTTTTTTTTTTCCAAGCTATTTTTAATTGGCCTCAGTTCACCCGATTTCAAGATGGTTAAACAACATAGTTTTTACTCATTGTACCATCTTGCAACTTTCGACGCTCTAGATCGATTTAGATTTATTCATTTGATTATAGAGTTTCGTGACAAAAACCGTCGATATTTTGAAATTAACCTCTAGTTGAATAGAGCTAATTATATGTTATCTGACTGGACAACAAAGTTAACGAGGGGCACTTGTCTGCATTATTCTATGCAAAGATCCTTAGATGGACATTTGGGGTGCTGCTGATGATAATTCAGCTAATTTTTTCCTTGGATTTGTGAGAAATGTTCACCACCATTTCCTTAAAAACTGTGGAAATAAGGTATTTTCTTTTAGTTTAATTGGTCAATTTTTATAATTGAATAAATTATATATACTAATACACTTTTTTTTTTTCTCTCTTCTTTTTCTTTTTTAATTACAGGCTAAATTTCGTGAAGAATTTGATGAAGCGATCAACACTTTATTTCCGAGGTATTGCACCAAAATTTTAGATGCAGTTTTGAGGGACTTTAATGGCTGTGAAACATTCTTCAAAAATTGCAAGGTGTATAGAGTGTCGAAAAAACTGCCATTGAGATATATACCAGAACACTACATGGAAGTAGACCTAAGTTTCAAGGACTGATTGATGATCTACTAATAACGATTCAAACCTAGACTTCTAATTTGTTTGTTTGTTTTTTTTTTTTTTTTTTCCTTTCCTTTTCTATGGATGTCCATGGCGCAATTTATGGTTCTTTAGTGTTCATTATACATTATTTGTTTCTCCAATGACGGTGGTTTGTGGTGAGATTATATTTCTTTCTTAGAGAGTTTATACAGTGGACATGACAGTATCAATATTCAATAGTGGTTGGGTCTTTTGTTTATTTTTATATATTTAAAACTTGTAACCACTTTTCAAAAAAAAATAATTTAGAAATAAACAAAAGACCTAACCACTATTGAATATTGATACTGTCATGTCCACTGTATAAACTCTCTAAGAAAGAAATATAATCTCACCACAAACCACCGTCATTGGAGAAACAAATACTGTATAATGAACACTAAAGAACCATAAACTGCGCCATGGACATCCATAGAAAATGAAAAGGAAAAAAAAAAACAAACAAACAAACAAATTAGAAGTCTAGGTTTGAATCGTTACTAGTAGATCATCAATCAGTCCTTGAAACTTAGGTCTACTTCCATGTAGTGTTCTAGTATATATCTCAATGGCAGTTTTTTCAACACTCTATACACCTTGCAATTTTTGAAGAATGTTTCACAGCCATTAAAGTCCCTCAAAACTGCATCTAAAATTTTGGTGCAATACCTCGGAAATAAAGTGTTGATCGCTTCATCAAATTCTTCACGAAATTTAGCCTGTAATTAAAAAAGAAAAAGAAGAGAGAAAAAAAAAAAAGTGTATTAGTATATATAATTTATTCAATTATAAAAATTGACCAATTAAACTAAAAGAAAATACCTTATTTCCACAGTTCTTAAGGAAATGGTGGTGAACATTTCTCACAAATCCAAGGAAAAAATTAGCTGAATTATCATCAGCAGCACCCCCAAATGTCCATCTAAGGATCTTTGCATAGAATAATGCAGACAAGTGCCCCTCGTTAACTTTGTTGTCCAGTCAGATAACATATAATCAGCTCTATTCAACTAGAAGTTAATTTCAAAATATCGACGGTTTTTGTCACGAAACTCTATAATCAAATGAATAAATCTAAATCGATCTAGAGCGTCGAAAGTTGCAAGATGGTACAATGAGTAAAAACTATGTTGTTTAACCGTCTTGAAATCGGATGAACTGAGACCAATTAAAAATAGCTTGGAAAAAAAAAACTGAAGATCGATTGGTAAAGGTTTTAACACCTCATTTTCATACATTCTCGGCTCCTTTAAAAGTTCAGCCACCAAACATCGGAAATCAAGAGTATCAATCTTGATAACCTCACAAAGTTGTGCCTGATTGTCCTTTGCACATTCAGCATCATAGGGAAATGTTATACACATATCATATGGATCGATGAACACTCGGTCGGTCAGCCTACCGCAAAAATAGGAAGCTTATAGACATGATTCACTATAGTCCTTATCATTTTTTTGCCCTTCTCTCCAAAACCTAGGAGATTTCCCCCCTTGTCAAATACCCAGATGTTTAACAAGTCTCGATGTGGTTCATCCATGTTTTGCACCTTGTTCATCCAACACTTGAGCTCTATACAATTTTTTTTTTTAATTAAAAAAAAAAAAAAAACTTGAGGGAAATAAAAGCAAGAAAACTACTGCACCCGTGGTTTTTTTTTTTTTTTTGTAAGAAAACGACAAGAAACAAGAGCAAAAAGAAATAAGAGTACCCGTGGTTGAGGGGATGCGAGGAACACGCTTGCACAGATCTTGACCGAATTCGAACGTTGGGTAAAGCTGGACATGGACAATTTTGAGAGCTCGATGAGGGAAGGCTAAGGAGAAATCTGAACTGATTCGTTGGTAAAAAGTGAAGGATTTGGGCTAGTCTGTAGAGCAGCAAGCTCTGCGTGGGCAAAAAGGACAAAAAGTAAAAACAGTGAAGGATTTGGGCAACTTATGTGTAGAGCAACAGGTACTGCTGCTCTGCGGATCGTGCGTGGGAAAAAAGGAAAAAAGTAAAAACAGGCAAGAAGGGCAAAAATGTAAATGGCTAAAATGCTAGTTGGCCTTTTTGTCATGTTTTCTGCCCTCCACCCTTTTTAAATATGAATTTAAAGTATTCTTGAGGTTCACGCACTACCTACGGCTACTAGCTAGAGAGGAATAGGTCCTGCAACCTGCAACCATGCACGGTACCCTAGTTTTTTTCCCATTTTGTGTTTGCTTTTCAATTGTGTCTCCTTTTCCTTTACTCTTTTCTTCATTGTTTTTTTATTCCTTAAAGGTATTGTTTTTGTATTTGATCAGGGATTTTTAAAATTAAAAAAAAAAATATAAAAATATATATAGGAGACCCGAGACGAGGACAAATTGCAAGGTATGGTCTTCCAAGAAGGTACCCTCAAATGTTAGTTAATAACTAAGTAGATGATAGTATTCTATAAGCATCTCAAATTTTCTTATTTTTTCATGATTAACTTACTAATTAATCAGAAATCATGTAGTTTTTTTTTTCTTACTTCAATTTCAATTATGACATATATGTTAGTCACCAAAAATAAGAATAAGTATTTTTTATTATTTTTTTTTAATGTTCTCCTTCATTCTTAATAATAACTTTTCATTTTTTTTTAATGGAATACACATTTGACGTACCAAACTAGACTTAACTCTTAAATTTTAAATAAATTATAAAATTAAATACTAATAACCTAAATAAAACTAAGAATTGTCCGATTATTTATTTTCTTGCATCATGGGTATCACCCAATGATCATTGGTGTACAAAAACTTCACTAAACTCGAACTCCTCATGACCATGGTCCATGGGATTCATGATTTGACTTAGTTGAAAGGTGCCCTCTGCGCTCTCAAGCGGTGTGTAGGAGTGGCCTTGGTGCTGCTGAAGTCACATAACTATCAGAACCAAAAGAATATAAAGAAAAATAATGCTACAATCGAAAATTGAGTAAGGGTATTGGTAACAGGACTATGAGGAATCTACAAGCATACATCTTGGTGCTGCTTCTTCAAAAGAAAGGCTTTGGAACTAGCATCCAGGGTACAGCTAGGGGTGCAAAGGCGGGCGGTTAAAAACCGCCCGCTAACCGCTATAACCGCCAACCGCCTAACCGTCTAACCGCCTAACCGCATTAACCGCTAACCGCATAACCGCTATAACCGTCGAGCGGTTAGCGGTTATTGGGTCTACTAACCGTAACCGCTAACCGCTAACCGCCTTTTTATATAATATATTTTTATAATTATAATTATAAAAATATTTATACATATAACATAATCACTTGATCATTAAATCACAATTTTTTTAAAAAATAATTAAATCACAATTTGAGTATTAATATATTATCACTATAATTTATATGATTATATCACATGAGATTGATCATTAAATCATTTGATTATATAATAACAAATTATATATATATATAATATGACATAACTCATAAGTATACCAATTCATACTAATACAACAATTAAATATCTAGAGACTTATTTCCAATGTATGTTATAAACTTATAAGTCTATATAAGTCTACATATGTATATGAATAATATAAATGTATAATATCAATACTTAATCATATGATTCAATGACAATTCAAATACTTTATTCAAGACTTCAAGTGAACCATATTATTAATGTACAATGATGATGTGATTCGTATAATATCAAATTAAGTAATTGACATTGGATTAAACAATGACCAATGTGTTACTTATAAACACATTTTAAGTATTAATGTATTATCATTATAATTTTAGTAATTTATATATTATTACTATAATTGATATGATTATATCACATGATGACTTGATCATTAAATCATATGATTATATAATAATAAATAATACATATATAATATGACATAACTCATAAGTCATAAGTCTACAAGTTAATCATATGATTCATGTACAATGATAATCACAATTGATTCAATTGGATTAAACAATATATTACTTATAACTACAAGTCTACAATTTAATTAAAGTATTATTAGATACTTTAGGAATTTAGGATTTAGGAGTTTGAACATTACCATTTACCATTAGATATTAAGTTTAATTCAAAGAAAAAAGATTATAAGTAAATATGATAAGAATTTAAATAATTAATCATATGAATCATATGATGTAATTTAATGAGACTATATAATTATATAATATCAAATTAAGTAATTGACATTAGATTCAACAATGTGTTACTTATAATCACAATTGAAGTATTAATGTATTTTTTGAACATTTTTTAGAAAAAGAAATTTAACCATTTTTTGAACTTATTTTATATGCTTTGTGTTGAACTTTTTTTTATATATTTTTGTATATATTGTGACAGTTGTCTGAAATTTGAACTTTTTTTTGTATGTTGTGTTGAATTTTTTTTTTTTTTTTTTTTTAAAGTTAACCGGTTATGATTTAATATTTAAGAAATTTTTTTTAAAGTACAAGTAAATGTAAATTTTGGGTCAAATATTTTTGATTTTTCAATATGGGCTCTTTTTATAGCAATTGGGCCCAAGAAGATATTAAAAATAAAAGAAAAAAAAATGAGGGTAAAAAAAAGCCCAAAAAGCCCTAAAGAAAGCCCAAAAAGCCCAAAAAAAAGCCTAATTTAAAAAAAGTGGTTAGCGGGCGGTTATCTATTTCGTTAACCGCTAACTGCTAATCGTTAGCGGTTGCGGTTAGTGAAATCTACTAACCGCTAACCGTAGCCGCCTTTGCACCCCTAGGTACAGCAACAAAGGCCAGTAATAATAGCACAAGCTGGTAATGGAACACATTAGAAAATTGTAAGGAACGACCACTTGTTATTTTCAAATAACATTATAAATTTAAAATTATTCAAAAATAAAAAACTAAAAGAGAGACAACCTGCACTGTTTGCCGGCCAACAAAAAGCTGGTTTTTGCCAAGATCATCACTAGGACTGAGGAACATGTATCTCACTACATGGTATAAATCAGCTTTTGAACCAGTGCACCACTTCACAAGGATGAGAATGGACAGGTAGCTAAGCAAACTGTTTAAAAAAAAAAATTATCTGGGGAACAAATTGGAACCTGGAATAATGCAGCTAAATGTAAGTTGAAGTTGACAACAAGTTGACAGATGGGCAATAAAATTAATTCAATGGTGAGATAAGTGAAAGTAAATATGTGATGTACACACGTGATCTCAATGGATAGCTCAATCAGTTACGGATCATACCAAATGAAGTGGAGATCACTAGTTCGAATCTCTTCTTCTCCCTCGAGACAATTACTTAAAAAAGAGAGAGAGAGAGAGAGAGAGAGAGAGAGAGATCTACACACATTAACCTATAAATTACTGACTATGACAGATCTTGAAAAGAATGAAAATGCTTAAAGTATGCAAAAATCCAAATAGCACAATGTTACCAGATATTCAGGCTACTCATGAAGAATTTGGCATTGCAATAGCTTAATATGATCCCAAGGTTCATTTGGGCCACCCCAAGAGGAATCGACATTTTCATCTTCAAAGAGTTGAGGAATGGCAGTTCACAGCGGGTACCATGCCATGCAGGATCTACGCCAAATGGATAAGTGGGACGCATCTTAATCAAGCCCACTGTAGTAGATTATATATCTGCCAAAAAATACAAAATAAAAATGATATGCTTAAAGAGCTTACAATATATAGTAAAAGGACCCCGAAAAGTTTACCTGCACGAAAGATCACGGCATGCATATGCAGAGGGAGCAAACAGCTCAAATGGGACACAGAAAAATTCACTATAGATCAAACCTGTGTAGATTGAGAAGCGTGCCATCATCAAAATACAATAACGAACACCAAACATTATTTCCATAATGTCTCCAAGCTTCTGTAAAACGGCAGAATAGTGATTGAATTAGATTTACCGCAAAGAAATTCAAACTTATCAAAAACAAAACTGCAGACCGGATTTTAAATATAGAAGCTTGAATGTCAAACAAACTATTCATATGAAAAAGGTGTCAAGATAATGGTTTTTTAACAAAGCAAAATAAATCTCTCACCGTGAATGGATGAAATATTCATGCATTGTACACTTGTATATATACTTGACTTTGCAGGGTTTCATTAACAAGACACTTCAATTATTTATTTATTTATTTATTTTGGTAAGTAATACATTTCAATTACATGTTACTGAGTTGCCACCTAATACTCGTCCAAATCCAACTAACCCATGCTAAAACTTTGACTAACACAAAACCTTAAAATCATTCAGCAGGTTCAGAATCCCTATCAATCACTAAAAATCCGCAGCTTGCATGTAGAAGGATATAATAGGTCTACTAGCTGTCAAAGAACCTAATAAAAGAAAATATGATAAAAACAAAAAAACAAAAAGCTAGCAAGCACAACATGAGAATGATTTCTTCTCAAGAGAAGCATTTCTACATACATGGATATAAAGAGGTTATGGGACGAGGATGCAGTTGTTGATTACAGCAATATCAGCAAAATCCACCGCTAATTAAGACATAAAAATTCAGCATATTGCCAAAAATTCATCAAATTTGATGATCCTCATGTATTCACAATGTAACTGTGATTAACAGATCTAGGGCAAAAAATGATATACAGTGAATTTCAGATTGATTGTTGAACTTCATAAATGGTTACTATGCCATCAAATGAGGAATATAACACAGATTTCTCTTTCCCTATTACTCAGTTCACCTACATTATGGCCATCTACTGATTTGGTGGACAAAAAATGAGATCAATACAAGTAAATTACATGAAGTGGATAAGATTTCCCAACATATGATCAAATGAAAATCCCTTCTCCTAGGGGAATAGCAAAACAAGTAAGTGTTGAGGAAGTCATTACTAGTTTCAAATACACTCTTCCCCTTGTAGTTTGATCGTAATTTCAATTTGGTCCCTTTATTTCAATTTGAATTGTGAATTATATACTTTGCTCAGTGTGGTGCAGCAATTGGTTTGAATTAGTCTAGTGGATGGAGTTTCTAGATGGTGCAGCAACACATTTGTATTAGTTTTAAGTGTATGGAATTTGAACACATGATCACTATATGACCTTTGCTCAAGGCTATTGTCCAAATTTACAAATTCATGCTCTCAAAAGTACCAATTTGAGACTCAAGTTTCAATTGAAATAAAGGGAATACAAATATACAATAGTGGAAGGTTTTTATTTTTTATTTTTTATTTTATATGTACAATAGCGGAAGTTCTAAACAGATGTATAGCCAACCCTTAGTGGTTTAGACATGGGTTGCTTGATAGTTCTAAGCTCCTAGAGGCATTAATGTGAGCAGGCACTTAGCACACACTCCATATGTCTTTCAATCATCAACAACAATGTTCAACTATTAATATAACATAAAGTGAACACAATGTTAAAGAGAAACCCACCCGTATGCATTAACTATTCTTGGAAAGGAGAAATGAATTTGTTTGTGCGAAAATAGGTAGGCGGTAACTCCTTTTGTTTGCAAAACCTGGAAAATTGCTCCAACTTGGGAGTTAGAGTCAAGTGCTGCCCTCTACAATGCATCCTGGATCTGCAAAAGTCAAGTCCAGAATTGTTTTTTGAGTAAGTGGATAAAAGATTCACATGTACATCATAGCCGGAATTTTTTAATTCAGGGTGGTCCAAATATATACAAAGGAGAAGAATACCTGTTTTGTTGCAAAAACAGGACTCCAACCCTCAGTAACAAGACACTTTTTTGTCACATCAAGGCTAAGCATGTTCAGGGTGTGATATACGGATTTCTACTTTCTCACCTTCATAAGCAAAAAAATATTGGTAAATAACCAAAAAATAGTTCAACATAGCAAAGACCTATTCATTATCTAAATCAATTAATTTCACTTAATATAATAAGATTGAAACAGACCAAAAGGTCCAACTGCTCAAAGTGATCTCCAATAGAATAGTCTGTAACACCCATATGTATAATTCTAACTAAATTTCCAAGTACACTCAAACTGTAACATGTCAGCAAAGAATTTTGTTAATTAGATTCGTTTAGATGATTGGTGCGGCTTGGAGTTCAGAGTTCATCAGACAGTGTCTGATTGACAAAAAAATTACATTGAAGACTGAAATCATTATTCATCAGAAATGAAGGACTATTATATTTCAGCCATTGATATCAATTTCAAAAAATATTACTCTCATCTGCTAGAGCCACAAATACTCGAGTACTTGTTAAAACAGTTCAAAAAAAAAAAACAAAAAACAAAACTATGTTCAGCAGTTTAAGGCATGTTCGGGTGGCTCGGCTGGGATGGAAATTTTTTTACCTAGGCTAAGAAAAAATTGCAAAAAAAAAAAAAAAAATACTACACATGAAAACATTTTAGGATCTTTAAGTATTAGCAAGGATTTTGAATTCTGGATAATTCCAGTAACATAAGAAGCATGTGCACACACATAAAGATAGCCAAGGTTTACATTGAAAGTACAATACGTATAAGAACAATTTAGGATTATAAAGCCCAAAAGTACATAGGATGACAATACAAATAATATTGTTGACAAAATGAATTATCGTCTTACAATTTTAGTGCAATATGTTAACACATGGGGTATTCCCTTGCGTAGCTTTGGTTCCACCTTATATTTATGCTCCCAAGCAACTGATATTCCTAAAGTCCCATCGTTCATACGAGAAACATCGACCGCCATACAATGAAGATAATCAGCTAGCGTACATTCTAAAAAGCAGAACCTCTCCCTCTCTAGGTGGACCAAGCTAGGAAGTCCAGGACCTCCTGTGACTTCACAGTAGGATAAACAAGAACTTTCAAGACCTTCAACACGCCCTTCTAGCCACACATCCAACTTCAAGTCATAGGCAATCAATATGTGTACGTCATGTTTGCGTTCGATCCAATACAGTGTATTACCTACACTTAGAGGTCTTTCTAGCCAGTCCATACGACACATAGGGTGTAGTTTGCGCCTTGCAGGTGCAAGCTCTTTCCAAGATCTATCATGCACACTATACTCATAGAAGATAGCAGAAGAGGTGTCTTTGGGTACACTGAAAGCTACAATAATCCTGTCGGGATTCTCAAGAACCGCATAAATGATCAGAGGCATCAGACTATCATGGTGATAACTTGGAGGATTAGGTAAAGTTTCCCATTTTCTATTGACCGGATCAAAAACCTCACTCCAACTATCAGCAGTATGATGAGGAGGGAAATAATTTCTAACGTAGATCTTACCCCCTAGAACTGAAGCCGCAGTGTTACATCTCTTAGAAATCATCGGGGGAGAAACACGAACCCATTCTTTAGCCATACCGGGATTAACCCGTAATTTATATCCTTGGCGAAGTGGCTCATGGGAATAGTTCATACCCCCAAAACAGTAAAGGTGGGAGTCTAGGGCTGCTAAGGCACTGGACAAGGGAATTATTCCATTCCAGAAAGGAATTAACTGTTTTGGGTATACCTTGTCGGAACCGTTCGCGTGAATAGTAATGGTATACCATTTCAAAGCCCCCCACGCATTTACAACATCCTCGTCATCCCTCGCCTCGAAGGAAGGCACACAGAAAAATATGTCATAAGCACAGGGAGAAAAAATCTTATGATCACGACGACGACTCACCCGGGGATGAAATAACGTCGCTGTCGCTGCCAGGCCGAGGTGTCGGTCCACGTAGTACTTGTCTGCATCCATTGAGTATTTCAGTTTTTCCTTCGTTGGGGGGCTGCCTTCTTCCGTGGATGAGTCAGAGAAAGTATGGGGAGGAGACCGATTCATAAAATCTTTCAACGGCATCTTCTTCGCAGAGGTGCGCTCTTTTCGTTTTTTTGGGATGCCTTCTTCCCGGAAACATTTCATTTTTCCTTTTTTTGGGATGCCTTCTTCCATGGTTGAGTGAGTCGAGAACGGTAAGATTTGGGGGGCCTTCTTCCCGGACTTTATGGCGTGGATTTTTGAGAGGAGGAATAAACTTTGATTGTTGTCATTGATCCAATACGTGGGATTTAAATAGAGTTGAAAAATAAAAGACAAATACTCATACCACTCGGACTACTAATCCTTTCCGTACTGGGAGAATAATTCCCTTTTACTTCCCAAACTAAACTAGGAGAACCTAGAAACATCTCCTAGTTTGGGAAGTAAAGATTTAACTCAAATATTACATTGTAACCCATTCGACGCCGTTTGTTTTCAAGGCAAACTCTGATGATACAAGAAGTTGTTTGAGTTGATCACAAAATCTGAGTTCAATCGGAACAAAATCCAGCCTACAACTTGTCCAAGAAGCCCAAGTTGAAGATTTCAGTGAAAAACAGAGACAAGCATGGAGAAGGTGTGAGGAAAAAAAATAAAAAGATAAAGGAAAGAGAAAATCGTGAGAGGAGAAAGAGAGAAGCCGAGGAAGAGGGAGAGAGAAATAGAAGTGAAGCCGAGAGAGAGAGAGAGAGAAGGATTTGTATGAAAGTCTTTTTTAGGTTAAAATGGTGATGTAGTTAAAAAGAAAAATTTTCTCAACATCGGAGGAGGACAGCCTAACCTACGACTTTTGAGTTTTGATTGTGGTAATTAAGGTGATCGAGAGTTGGAAATTTTATTATTGTCACTTATGTTATTTTATTGTCTTGTTATTTATTTACCAGATTTTCAATTATGTAATTTTCAGTAAGCTGTCACATTTCCTAATTCAATTGGAGTTGGTCCCAAAGCCAAACCCGAAAAACTCAACAGTGATAGACTAGAACCATGACATTTCCTTCTTTCTACAATCACAAACATCAGATAAGAAACGCAAATTATATAATTAAGCGGAAAGAGATCCATGTTCGTTCCTCAACAATAGTTTATTACTTAATACAAGAAACGAGAAAAACAAAACAATTTATAACTTAAAATTGGCAAAATTGGACAATATATATATTATTCTTGAAATAGTAATCTACATTGCAACTATAATCAGCAACATTACTTAGGTGGCCTTCGGTAAGGGAATAATATGTCATCAAGACTCCCTTTTATGGAGTTGTACACTCTGTTCAGATTCTTGCCCACACTTGATGCTACTAGTCCAGCATTCCTAGTAAACCTGCACATTCGTCAACTTCAGGTTTTTGTCTTATGAGGATAAACATTAAACACCACTGAAAATACTCACACAAATTATTTATTTATAAAATTTCTATCTTGCCTGTTCAGGAATTCATCTCCTGGGTGATGAATTGGTTTGTAGGGTTGAGGTTGAGGTTGAGGTTGAGGCAAAGCACTAGCATCTTCTGGGAATGAAGAAACAGATGAGGAACTTTAAAGTCCAAAATTCCAATACAAATTAATTTAACGTTACATCTCGAGGAAGCTAAAATCACTGCAATATTTAAGATTTTCACAAACATAGAACGGATCAACTGTAAGTAGAATTGTGAATGAATAAACCAAATGAGAAGCAGCAAAGCAGGAACCTCCTCAACGGTGGTGCAGTGCGTTTTACTCATCCCAGCATGTTTTTATTTTCATGCAGAACAGCATATCTATATGCATTGGGAAGTCGCATGACTATAAAATTATTCTATAATGTTTTTCTTTTTTGCAAATTTTGAAATGAGATGACATCTAAACTACAGTGATGTTATATTTGGACAATGCAGATTTTTACATTTGGATGCTAAGAAATTGAGATAAATTTCACTAGTTTCCCAACACATCTACTCCTTGATAATAAATATGTATCTTCAGCTCTTTAATTTTCCTGAGACTTTAGGTGGGGCTTATATATAGATTCCTGCTAGCCTAGTGGCTATATTCCTGCAATTCTGCCGCTACTCATTTGTATGGAATTGTACCTTGAGCAAAAATCCCTTTACTCTCAAAACAAAGGGCCACCAATTCGACGTACAGTCATAAAAACCGCATTCTAAATCACACTGCACTTCCACAGCTTTGAGGGAATTTAATCTAACTTCACTATTTTTGGTGATTGTAAAAGTTATGAAAAGAACACAAATGTCGTCTACAACCCAAACATTGAATGGAAAATTTCTTGCTTTACGACCAAAATATTAATGGACTGTGTTAAAACTCTATAAGAGACAAATTCTTTAGAACTGCATCCATTCCATAGAAAATAGACTAGGAAAAAAAGCAATTCTCACACAAAACCAAAGATTAAATAAAATTTTGCAACAAGGAAAAACAATGTCAAATGACTTTCAATACCTTCACTTCCATGAACATCAGCAGGAGCATGTTGTACTGGTCTTCTGTCCAACAATATCTGAAACAAGGAGTAATTATATCAGATTAGAATTTGATCAGCACAAATGAATTTGAACTTCAAAAATCCTTTAAAAAAAATGAAGTAAAATCCACTTCTGGAGAAATAAGAGTTTTGTGTAATAAAAGTTTTGAGAAATAAGAGATTAAATAAAATTTTAACTTTAAACTACACTTGATAGATAGTATATTCTTCCACTAGGAAAAAGAAATTCTGATTACCATAAGTCACAAACATTCATCAACAAATAACATCCCCTTGTTTCGCGTGAGAAGAAAGTTATTATTGGTATAAACAGCATTTGCATACTAGGATGTAACCCAAAAAAATCAAACATGATATCTCCCATCTAGCCTTCAAACTTCAAGATTAAATGTGAAATGAGTTTCATTTATTAGGAAAACCAAAGAGGAAAAGTAAAGATATAACACCTCAAGACCAACACAAAACGGCAATTTTGCTTCTTGATTCTGCTGATCACTTGAAGAGTCCTTGTTGTCCAAGTAGACCGAGTAACCAACACAACCATACCTGAAATCTGCAAGGTTGCGGCCCTCTTTGGAAGCTTCATACTCAGTTCCCCCCACAACATAATTGGGTACTGGTCATGCACCTAAAAAGTCAGTACATATCTTGCGAAAGTTCCAATCAATAAAATCCTCAATTGGGAACTAAAATTAATTACTTTTTTTTTTCCCCAAATTTTCTGATAAATTAACTGGGATAAAAAAAAATTTGATGAGTAATTCAAATTTTATTAGAAGCGCAGAGGGGCGCACAACCCAAGTATACAAGATAGACACCCAACTCGGTAGAAGAAGAACACAAATCCAAAAAATATAGACTGAAAATGGTTCAGAAGCTCAAAAAGTAAAGAACAAACAAAGAAGCAACCCCCTAGAAAGCCCCAGCACAAACAACTTCATAATTAACCATATATCAACATAAATATATTGATAGTCAAGAAAAGCATAAATTACTATATTGGAACCAAACCAGTGGTGTTAATAGTCAAGAAAAGCATAAATATTACATTATAAAAGCAACCTCTGTATCAGGCAACACACACATGACATACTTAAAACCTGAAATCAACATGAAGCTACAATTCAAGGATATCAACGATCAAAACCAAACCCCAGCACTCTGTCGGTTGCCGAGAAAATACCCCCAACAAACACCAAATCGTACGCTAAAATATCTTAAATTTAATTATTAGGAAAAATGAAATGATACCCTCCACTCTTTTGATCCAAAAACAAACATCTATCGTATTTTATATAAGCTATCAAATACACACAAAAAAAAAAAAAAAAAAAAGGGTTCTGAATTTCCTTTCCTTTTCCTTCATTTTCTCCGCAACCAACCAGAGGACAAGCATCATAAAAATCAAAAGGAAAAAAAAAATGGGAAAACGAGTTGAAGATGGAGATTAAGACCTTGGAGGGCTCTGGAGAAGCCAACGCAGGTGGGGTTTTTGGATTTGGATTTTTGCTGCGATGAGTAGTAGAGACATCCCTTGCATGACTTTCCTTTCAATCCTTTGCTCTGACTAAGGTTAGGGTTTTGATTGTCGAATCCCCCTTCTCTGTCTTCTTTGTTCCCCTCCATTATTCTTCAGCAAAATATTTTCAATTCCTCTCTCCCCTCTCTCTCTCTCTCTCTCTCTCATGCAAGCAACCTATGAATTAGCATGTCTTGAATCCGACACCCCATCTGCGGTATTGTTCTGTTTTTTTCTTTTTCTTTTTTTATTTTTTTTTTATTTTCTTTTTTCTTTTGTTTCTATGCGGTATTATATTTATTCTACAACTATTGAAATATGCTAGTATAGATTTATCTGAAAAATAATGAATCAAATTTGAAATATATATTTAATATTTTTTTGTGTCTCAAAATCAGCCATGTATACATTTTCGTATCATTTTTAAAAAATTTAAAAGCATAATATTTTAATATGGAATGGAGCGAATTAGTAATTATGAAAATTTTTTGGAGTACTATTGCTTTTCTATAACCACTTATAAAATTTGACATGATAGTTCGCTAAGCACGGTTATGTTACCATAATCACACTTAATTATTTAATAGATAATATGGTAATTATGCACTTTACAAACAAACGCTTGTAAGGAACTTTTAGTAAAAATTATAGAATGCTTAGCAACATTCAAAATTTGTTGACTTATACGATTTGTTTGATAAAACTTTTTGTTTCTTTTTTAAAAAAAACACCCAAAAATTTGCCCTCTAAAGTAAAAGGCATCAATTATATGAGGCAGAAACATATATAAAGTCTAAATTAAACGTAGGCCTTGGATGTTTGAACCAACGTACAAGAGACAACAACTTAATTTTAACACCTTTTTTTTTTGTCTTTTTTGTTTGTGTTATTTTACTGTCTTATTGTTTTGCTCTCTATTTCGATTCTCAGAAAACAGAAAGACAAGAAAAAAAAACACAAAGAACATAGGATCTAAAGCTCAAACCAAGCTCGAGTTCATATGCACATTCAACAAGCCGAGTCCGAACGTGCCAAGCTTGGCTCGGCCTGATTACAACCCTAGCTCCATGTGCTGTATATGAGCCCAAATTGTGATCTTCAATATATTAACCTGGCACAAACATTAGAAGAAAAACGATTCATTTTCAGGATTCAAACCCCAAACGAGAAAACATTGCAAAGCCACTAAACTTCTCAACCCAAAGCCTTTTGCATGAAAGAGTTGAAAGTTACATGATCAACAGGCTCTGAGGTATACTACGACCTGTCAAAAGAGTTGAAATGGTCCAGTTTGAGTGCCTTGAAACCAGAGCACAGCAATACAGCAACCAGAAACTAATTTAAGGTCAATGACACAGCTCTTCAGCTATAAAATTTGTAACCACCTTCTGGCTACAGGAAAAACAGTTTTCTAACTCCATTCACATTCCAGGAGTTCAATACTATATCTAAATCAAACAGGGATCAAAACTTTTTCAACAGAAGTCCACAATCTAAAGTCTGTAATGATGATATATTGCAAGGTTCTAAAGCGTGGAAAGTAGACCACCTATTACATTAAAGAGTTCAAGGAATTTGCCGAGAAAAGTAAGACCTCAATAGGTAACACTATATGGCATACAGCTTTTATTAATAGACAAATCTATTCCCAACTCAAGCACAAGCACAATAAATCAACACAAATCCCTACCACTTAAAGAGTTTCAAATCCATTCCTTCTAGTCTACTAAGTTTCAACCTTCGATTGATCATTAGAAACCTCTGCTTAAGGTAAAAGCATAATAAAGAGAATAATGACCGAGAACATTATATGTCATCGATCAGTACCTCCTGGCAAAGCGATCCATAATCCTGCCAGAAGGGCACTCATACGCCAGATGTCCCCGTCCACCACAGTTGTGACAGATCATCGAGGGACCCATGCAATCCCTGCTCATATGACCCAGCTGCTGGCAGTTTCTGCATACAACATCACGGTAACCACCACTGCGAACACCACCACCCCGCTCTGCAATAGTGTTGGTTTTTGGGCACTGTCTGGCCACATGACCAGCTACATTGCACAAGTTGCAGATAGGATCGTTTGGACAGTCACGTGCCAGGTGGCCCGTCTTCCTACAATTGTTACATGCCTTTTCATTTGTACAGTCAGCTGCAATATGACCCTGCTTATAACAGTTGTTGCACAGCCTCAAGTCCCCAGGTGGTAATGCGGGAGCCGTACACTCTTTAGCCCGATGTCCAGCCTTACCACAAGTGTGGCAGATGCCCTCATTGGTACAGTTACTAGCCATGTGACCAGGTTCTCGACAGTTCCAGCACAGCGATTTTGTGGTGCATTCTGAAGCAATGTGACTGTACAGACAAGAATATTTCAGAATTGACAAGGTCTCATTGAAGAAATAAATTTAAAAGGGAGAGCAATACCATTGAATGAGGCAAATTACATTCCCATAATAAGAAAGATAAAGAATTATTACTGGTGTGAAATGAAAAAGTATGTCTCCTTTTGCTAGAAATACTGAAAAGGTCTTAACACGTCCAAAATCTTCTTGAACATCCAACTCCTTAGCAGGTCATAAAATTTTGCATAGATACTGGTCTCATTTAAGGCACATTTAACCCTATTGAACCTTGGTATCCCATTGTTGCAGCAATTAGAAAAGCTGAGAGAATACTAGCTTTTTATGATACACTGTAGCCTTGTCTTTAGTCTAGGGACCACCCCCTCTTTCTCTTGAGACACTAGTGGTGCAGTAGCCACAAAAGTAAGGTACACAATGGAGGTGGTAGTGTTGGTTGCTATCGACAAAAGTGGTGTTGGCCCAAAGGCTGAGGCATCGTTTATTAAGCTGAAGAAGACAGATGCAATAAGAAGCCAGATGCAGAGGTAATACTTAAGTGGAACAGAGGAGGAGACAAGGTAGCAGAGGCAAAATTGTGTTGGGGCTGATGAAGATAGCAGTGGCAACGGTGTCATGATGAAGGCATCACAACCTTTGTGTTACGAATTGATTGAGTCACTGATTTAGGCAGTGACAGTGGTTTAAGGGTGAAGACAGAGGACGTGAAGATAGAATAGATGATGTGCTAATACAGGTAGCAAAGAAGTTGGTCATTTTGAGCGTAGCAGTAGTACCTCAAATGCAGTGTGAGTACAGCAATTGCTGTTTGCTGGTACTGCTTTTGGTAATGTGAAATCGTAGTTTTAGCCTTTTAGGTAGTTGTGTAGACATTAACAGCTGCAATACAATGGTTAAGGCAGAGGGGAAGGTGGAAGTGGTTGATGCAGTAACAGAAAGAGAGGCTCAAATTTACAAGAAATCAGGATGTGAGTTAGCCTCAAATTTACAAGAAATCAGGATGTGAGTTAGCCTAAAAGCATAAACTATCTATTTTCCAATGATATATAGTCTCCTAACGTCTTGAACAACTAAGTGGGAACATAAAGCAAGTAATATCATTAAGTAGAAAGCTTTAACTTCAACGAACATATATGTTTCAATTAGAAAGCAAAAAATCAGTTTACTGACCCAGGCAGCCCGCAATTGTGACAAATTGCAACATTGGGACATTCTCTAGCGTAATGACCTGGACGTTTGCAATTCTTACAAAGGTCGTCTCGGCTGAAAACAAAACCACATACAGTAGCCATTGAGCAAAAAATAATGGCATGTTAAGTTCTACTACAGAAAAAAGGAATGTGAGAGTATAAGATCACAGATAAGTTAACATTGACATTCAGTAAAACAAACCAATATACTACCAAGTTTCTGGTGTGTTCAGAGAGAGAGAGAGAGAGATCATAAAAAGTATATCAGTTTCAGACATGCCAGAAATTTTTTAAAATAGAGCCTATAGAAAACAAAAGGCAATCCATATACTTGTCTCTCCAAATTGATATTGATCCAACAAAAACACCACAAACAACACCAGAAAAAATGGCTTAATATCCTATGCAAGTTATTGTCAAGACAAGAAGAACCAAATATACAATTACATCAAATATGCAGAGAACCTGCATTAAAATATAAAACTATATTGCTCGCATGCTGCAAATCTGTAAAGATTCCTAAGCAGTGTAATACAGTTTCTAGGAGTTCAGCATGAACTTAACATATACAATGTAACATTAAAACCCATTTTTTATGGAGCACAATTTGGGGAACAAAAGAATTTTTACAGCACAGATGACCTTCATCCGACCACGTAAATTGAGATCTCTAAGTAGGATTAACACCGCTCTTTGAAAATCACATTGTTTCCGAACAGCAGTTAAAAAACCAAAGCAAAAGGCACATAATCATCCAGACACAAAATCATTTAATACGAACAAGGTTCTCAAGAAAAAATTAAAGTATAAGCCTTACTCAACACAAATATGATGATAATTACACTTGGGGACTATCTCTAGTGAAGCTTAAGAGTTTACTTCCCCCCCCCAGCCCACATATTATGTTGAAAAAGAGAAAACATATAAATGGTCAAAGTCAGAAAACCTGAAACCCCGACGTGAATCTCTCCTGTTAGGTGCATCACGATTGGAAAAGCGATCAGAACGGATCTTACGATCCAATGGACTCCTGCTCCTGCTCCTGCTCCTGCTTCTGCTCATGCTGTCCGAACTCATTTTCAAATTTATACTTCAAATACCTACCACCACTGATCTGCAGAAATACCACCACCACAACACCAAACAGCTGCTGCCTCCTCCCTGTCCACATTACAACCACATACCCAAGATCACATCCATGAGTCCAAACCAAACCCCTTCCTTTCCCCTTCAAAACAGAAAACACCAAACCCCGACAGCAAAGAATATAAAATTTTCAACAAGCAACCATCTCATAGCAACTAAATATCACTTAACTCGGCACCCAGATATTGATAATGCAACTCCTCAACCACATCCTTCATTAGAAATTCAAGCATCCCTTGCAACACGGCCAACATTCCCAATTTGACACCAAGCCTATATAAATATACATAAACTGGATCCAGACTCCAACATCTTTTGAAATTATCTTAACCCCCAGGTGATGTTCTTTAGATAGTAGCCTAAAGCATTTGAGAAGAGAAGAAAGAGAGGAACAGAGTGGGACAAATTCCTCATCTTACAAGAGGGAGAAAAATATTCAACTATAGGTATGGCCGCAATATTTAGCCCAAGATGATAGGAAAACATCAGTAGATAATTCAGATAATTTCCAAAGAAGCATTTTCAATATAGGAGATACGAAGGGAGAACAAGATGTTCCCACGGTGAGCTAGGTACAACATTGCTGAAATGGCCCTTTAGAAACGAGAGTATCTGTCTCCAATCTAATCTCTCTCTGTGCCCCAACCAAATATAGGAACCAGATGGAACATTATGGCAGCACTACATCATTCCCGCATTTTTTCGTGGAGATTTCCCCATGCATATACATATCTTGCACTCAAAATGCCCGATGCCATTTACAATACGCTTAAGCTTTTAACGACTATAAATTCAGCAATAAAAACATATAAAACCAACGAACATTCAGTTCCCATGAAGAACTCGCAAAACCTTTGATTATATAGAAAATAAATTATATACTTACGCGTGAAACTAAATTGCCCATTATGCTCTAATTAAAAAAAAAATCCCCACAATCTCCCTTTCCCTCTCTTCTGTGTTCCAAAGAGTAAGTCCCTCTTTCAACACACTTGTCACCACCACCAAGAATCAACCCCTACTCATTCTTTCAGCGTTCTCTTCCACAGCAATCAGAAACACTTCCCCATCAGTCTGATACTTCCAGAATCATCCGCTTTGCTCACACAGAAATCAAAAACTCTTTCCCATCTCTTTATTTTTCAAAATTAAGCCTCACAACAACAAAAATCTTCGCCGTGTTACCGTCACAACTCACAACCTAGCCTCAGCCAAAAAACAAAAATCACGCAAAAGATAAACTCTAAACCAAAAGGGAAGAACAGGAAACAATCACAAACCAAATATCAAAATCCATACACGCAAACCAAGTACATGTACATGCGAAAACATACAAAAGGGAACAATTAGCCCGAACCCTAAAACTCTCGCCCATCAGAGAGAGAAAGAAAAGGGGGACGAACCTGATGCTATGGCTCAGTACGTGTCCACCTGGTGCTGTGGCTTCGAGAGCTGCGGATGAAGAAATTGTACCAGCGCGAATCTGTGACTGTGACGGTGCGATTTGGGGGAGGGAAGAGATTAACCGCTAAACGGTGTAGTTTGTGAAATTACGTCCAGAGGGTGCTTCTATAAAAGTTGACTTGGGCTTTTAAGATAACTTATTGGGCCGAGACCGAAATTGCCTAAATTAGGATTCTGTGCATTCCTGAGGTTGCGTGCGTTTGACGAATAGAATTTTTAAATTAAATAGAGTGTTTTTGGTAAAAATTTTATTTTTAAGCTTTTATCAAAAGTATTTTTTAATCATTTTTAGGCCTTTTGAACCATTATAAGCGCTTTTAATATTTTTTACCAAATAAATATTTTTTCTTTAAATAAACTTTTTGAGTGTTAAAAGCACGTTTAGGCACCCCAAACACAATTTTAAACAAACCTTAAGTTGAAGGTTATTTTGACAAACTCTATAATAAAAATTGGAAAAAAAAAAAAAAATTATCATCTCCTCGGCTAATCAATTTAGTCCAGCAAAAATAAATTTTAAAAAAAACCATTTTTTATATTCTATCATTATCTTCTCTCAATAAAAAAGAATAACGAATAAAAAAATATTTGAAAAATAATATTTAAATGATATAGTAAAAGTGGATAACTAAAATAGGGAGAGTAAGATATGAGTGATTTGGAAAAGTGTGTAGATAAAATAGAAATCAATTTAATAGATTAAATTTGACAAATTTTATATAAAATTTTATCCTTGTATAGTTGTATATAATTTCTTAAATCATAATCATTGTTTTTAAATAAATAATTGAAATCTTGTCATATATATCAATATTTATGATTTTTTTTTTTTTTTTCAATCCATCAATTCTCTACCTCAATACTTACAAAATTTTACACACATATAAAATGGTAGTTAAGATTTAAGAAATTGAATAAATAAAATATCTTAGAAATTGTAAAGGATGTTGATCATAACATTAGTCGTCTGAATTTTTGTGTTATTAATAGTAAATGTGCTAGCCACACCCACAACTTTCACTAGTATATCATAAGTTGAAAGAGAGAAAAAATAAAAATAAAAACAAAAAGGTAAAAACTACCTTTTTGTTTTCTTGGATGACTGATAATTCAGACGAAAAATATGAGTCACTTTAAAACCTATCTATCTCAACAGGTAGGCGGACTATTTGAAACATGCTAAAAGAAATGAGCCTTATAAAAAAAAAAAATTACTTTTACTACCTAAAATTAAAAATCCAAACAACAAAATTACTAAATCTCTATTCGTATTATCGGGTTTTCAACTCGAGGTTGCTTTATCCTTCACCCCCACAAGCCATGCCTAGTTTGGTGGGAGGAGAGAGATTGGGTTAATTTATACACAACAAAACCTGGCCCAATTTCAACGAACACCATCCTCTGTCCACAGTAAGGGAAAAGCCCATCTTAAAAAATTGGCAAAGTCACCCACCCATGACCCAACTTTGGCAAAGTTTTCTTCCAATAAAATATTTCCTGTTAAAAGGTTACGCATCCAAATATCCTCCTAATTATCAGCATTCATTTGGGATATGATCAAAGTTTTAAATAATTTGTGTTTTGAATTGTTTGTTAATGTTTTGTTTTTCTTTGTTAAAAGGCAAATATATAAGTTACAGCTTGCAAAAGCAACTTGTTGATAGTATCCACAAGCAGAGATGAGTTATATGATTGGCAGTTTTAGGGCTGCAAAGTTGCAGCTTATCACAGTTTTCTCGAGAAATGTTATTCAGTATTTTTTTTTTTTTTAAGTGTTTATCTTTTAGTTGCTTTAATCTGTGTGAAATATTCGCATTCACTTTTTTTTTTTTTTTTAAAGTAATATAAAAGAACAAAATAAATGTTAAAAAATAAACACTTAAAAATGCTTATTAGTATTTATCTTAAGTCTTAAATTAACTTTAATGATCCAAAAAGAAAAAGACAACACAGCGGAGCTTTTCCAATTTGATGATAGTAGCGGCTGTTCACAGCCGCACATGTCCCTCATTTATACTTGGGTGGCTGACCACCCTATTGCCACCCTAGGGGTGGCTAGCCACCACTGCCACCTTAGATCGGCCGGTCTGGGGTGGCTTTAGTCACCCCATGACTCTTGGGAGGTGGCTCGGCCACCCCCAGGGGTCAAAAAAAAAAAAAATTGATCTGGGGTGGTTGGCCACCCTATTTTTTCCTAGGGGGTGGCCGAGTGGCTAGCCATAGATCTTTTTTTAAAAAAAAAAAAAAATTGGCCCCACCCCCTAGGGTGGCAATGGGGTGGCAATGGGGTGGCCAGCTACCCTTTAGTTTTTTAATTTTTTTTTAATTATAAATGATATTTTATTATTATTTTAATAGTGAGACAGGTGTCTTTTTTGGAGCCTTAAGATTTCTGAAAAGCAATCTTAGCCTTTAACTGAATATTCTCCAATCCATTTGGACTGAAAATGATCCGTTTTTCATTTCTATGGCATATTAGGGTTTAGGAGAGTAGCAGCGAGTAGCATATTCATAATCTATAATAAGGCTATCAAAATACTCTTTGCTTCTTCTTAATTCCTTCACTCTTTATATATTTTGAATATATTCTAACAATTACAAAGAGCAAATATAGATATATCGAATGAAGTTGGTCATGTAATAACTTTAAGGAATTAAGTTGTATAATATTAAGTGGGGCTATTAAGGTTTGCTATGATCCGTAAATATGATATGAACGTAGCACGAAATTAGTAAGTTAAGTTTGAGGATTTGACTCGTTTAATTAAATGAGTTGAGTTATGATTGACTTATTTAATTAAATGAGTTGAGTTATGATTGACCTATATAAATCTTTATGCACATGTTTTAATACGATCCAAACTTAACATATGACATAAGGGCTCTCAGTTTTTTACATTACTCGTGAACTTCATACGAACTCAACAAGAAATTAATGAGGTTATGGGTGATAGGCCTAACGTATTTAATTAAATGAATCGGAGTAAAATTGACCTATATAGTATTATATTAATACCTTAATACAAACTAAACCAAAACGTAAACACCACCCATAATTGTAAGAGAGCTTTTAAGCGTGCCTAAATTAACAGTGGTGGAGTCGGACAATTATATTGGGAGTGTCGTTAAAATTTTTTTGAAAGTGCCGAATGGTAACTTGCGTAAGTAGGAGAGAATAATTTTTTTTTTTCTTCTTTTTTTTGGGAGTACCGTGTGGAATTTGGGAGAAAAATAGCAAAAAAAAAAAAAATTAAAAACTTTGGGGTCCCGTGACACTCCAAGCCTTAAGTGGCTCCACCACTGCCTCAATAAGAATAATTTCCATCAAATTAAGAGCTCTTGATTTGTCTGTTGTTAAAGACACGTTAGAGGTCAAAGATAAAGAATCTAATTCCACAATAATGAGTTTTTCTCCATCTCCATTCATCCTAGTCATATGGGCAAATGCAATTTTCTGAAAAGCCAAAATACACCGCCCTCTTCATCTTGCTTTGGAAGAGAGATAAGAATATTTTTGGTTCTTTATCCTCGTCATTCTAAATATTTGGAATCCACTGTATAGTATATAGTCCCAAAGCACTTTATAGAAAGTTCCAACCCCCACTCTCCCTTTAGAAGCGTGTTCAACATACAAATCATGTACACAAGGCAACATTTGTTTGCTAGGAACATAGGACCTAGAAGTAAAACTGATGAAAAATGCTAAAAATTATATTTTTATTTTATTATTATTTTAAAAAGTGTTAAACATTTATTTTTGTCTATTTTCTTTTTTTACAAGATTATTATTAAATCGGTATTTGAATTCTATAGATTCAATGGTGAATTTGTCATATGGAGATGAACAAGACTACAAGAGATAGATAAAAAATAAAAATTAACATTTCTCATTATTTTATAATGTTGATATGGTAGTTTCAATTATGAGTGACAATTCATATTCATGTGTCATATTCGGATCGTGTCAAGGCATGAGCATACGAATATATAGGTCAACTATAACTTAACCTATTTAAATAAATGGGTTAAATCCTTAAACCGCAATCCTCTAATTTTGAATTGTGTTTGTGTTGAATTGGTGGATTATGTTAAAAATTGCTAGTCATTATGTTGTATGTCGGGTTCGGGTTGTATCGAATGATTGGTATAAAACTATATTGGTCAACTAAACCCTTAAACCCCAATCCTCTAATTTTATATTATGTTTGTGTCGAATTTGTAGGTTATGTTAAAAATTGCTAGTCATTATGTCGTATGTCGGGTTTGGATTATATCAAATGATTGGTATAAAATTATATTAGTCAACCCTAACTCGACCAATTTAAAAGAGCCAAACTTCTCAACCATAACTCTGTAATTTTGTACAGAGATCATGTCGAATTCGTAAATCATATCAAAAATTGTCAGCCATAATTTCAATCAACTTTTAAATTAATCCTTATTAAAAGAAAAAAAAAATTAAAAGTAGAGGTAAACGAGAGGTTTTTTATTTTTTGTCTGTAGGTTAGAAGGTGAGGGACCGAAAAGGTTAGATCCAATGTTTTACTAATATTTTATTTTCTTGCTCAATGCTAACATATCATTCTCTTATTGAAAGGCACAAAAATTTTTATTTGTACCAAAATCTTATAAAAGTTATTTTCACCCCCCAATTCAATTGTGATGCCAAACATGATCAAGAGAGTGTTGTCAACCTTCCCTTACAAGCACGTAGATTGTAAACAATTTTCACAGCACTCCCACTTTTCCAATGAGCTAAAATATTGGACCCCACGGAAAAGCCCCTTGTCGCTCATGTACAACTACATAGCCCTGTGCAAGCCTTTGTGGTTCCATTTGCATGTGAGCTCTCACTAAAACATCACTCCCTGTCGGCGCTTCTAAAGCTATTCGTCGATCCGGCGATCCCCCACCCCGTGGCGCCACGGCGAAAACCCCCGCCGGCGCACAACCAAGAAATGACCCTCTTCTCCTTCACTCATCATCTCCTCCTTTCTCTTCTTCTCTTCCTCCTCCTCCTCGTTGGCTCTGCATCGAGCAGCACCCATGACTATCAAGACGCATTATCGAAGGCAATCTTATTCTACGAGGGCCAGCGGTCGGGTTTCTTGCCGCAGGACCAGAGAATCACTTGGCGCGCTAATTCCGGACTCAGCGACGGTTGGATGTACAACACTGACTTGAGCGGCGGGTACTACGACGCCGGCGACAACGTCAAGTTCGGCTTCCCGATGGCCTTCACGACCACCATGCTGGCCTGGAGCGTGATCGAGTTCGGCGATTCCATGCCGCCCAACGATCTCAGGAACGCTTTGGTGGCGATCCGTTGGGCCACGGACTATTTGCTCAAGACCGTTTCTCAGCCCAACCGGATTTTTGTGCAGGTAAATTGTTACCGTACTGTCAGTGGTGGGTTTGTAAATTAAATGTCTGGGGTGCGGGGCAGTTGAACTAATCCGTCTATGGGTAGAAAGACAGTCATTGTCGGATATTTTGACATTTTGCCCGGATATTTTAATATTTTGGGCAAGTGGGCTCATTAGAACTTTTTCCCGATTGCAAGCCTTTGCTCTAACTGCCTGCCCTAAAGAAAAACTGTAACAAATTATTTATTAAGCTTAATTAACATGACTTAATAAATTCGTTAATCCAATTCTGCACCAATTTTCCACCTTAATTTGGGTCTTTTCGTACGTTAATCATGTAAGAGTGTGGACCATGTTGTTTCTTCTTAGAAATTTCGTCGTCAAACTTTATTGCGTCGTATTGATAAGACATAAATTGGCCTCATAATGATATATTTTTTTTGTAGGTGGGGGATCCGAACATTGACCATAATTGTTGGGAAAGACCGGAAGATATGGACACAACCAGGACAGTTTATGCCGTGGATGCACCGAATCCGGCTTCCGATGTTGCCGGGGAGACCGCAGCCGCTCTAGCAGCTTCGTCAATAGTATTCCGGTCATCAGATTCGGGATATTCCGATACTTTGTTACGAAATGCCATCAATGCTTTCCAATTCGCAGATAGTTATAGAGGAGCTTACAGCGATAATTCAAATATTAAATACGGTGCCTGCCCATTTTATTGCGATTTTGATGGTTATCAGGTAATTAACCAAACAACGCTTTCCTAAGTGGTCCTCGTTGCTAAATTTGATTGCCATTAACGTGATAGAGACAAATAAACTGCGATATCAGGTTGTAAGGACATTATAGTTAAAGCTATGTGATTTGAATATTATTTACGATAAAGTTCATTTAATTCCCTCTAATTATTACCTTGATGATAATTTATCCTCAAAGTTATCAATTGTGACAATTTATCTTTAAACTATTAAAACAATGATGATGTACCCTTAATTTTAACAAAATAACGAAATTACCCTTACTAAAATAAAAAAACAAAAATACTAATTTTTTTTTTAAAAAAAATTTAAGGGTATTTTTGTCTTATTGAAAATTATATAGAGGTAATTTTGTCATTTTGCTAGCATTGGAGGTAAATTGTCGTAAATTGGAGGTAACTTTACCTTATTATTTATTTATTTTTATTAATAAAGCTGTGGTTTTATGATCAACTTTTAATTTTAATGGGGTTGGACAGGATGAGCTGCTATGGGGAGCAGCATGGCTAAGGAGAGCTACTAACGAAGAAACTTACCTCAATTACATACAAAGCAACGGCCAAACCCTTGGCGCCGATGAGAACGTAAATGAATTTGGATGGGACAACAAACACGCTGGACTTAACGTTTTAGTCTCTAAGGTTAGACCAATTTAATTTCATAAATATAAATTTGTTAAACCACCATTTCTGGAGACGGGTTCGAACTCAAAATATCTGCTTTGAAACTAAGGACATGTTTGAGTTTGCATTTGAATGGCCTAAAAGTACATTTAACACTCAAAAATCCTGTTTGAAGAAAAAAATAATACATGTTTGGTAAAAAAAATCGAAAACGTTTTTAAGAGTTCAAAAAGCTTAAAAATAGTCAAAATATATTTTTGGTAAAAGCTCAAAAATGAAGCTTTTAAAACGACATCATCAATCAATAGTACGTTTATTAAAAAAAAAAAGAATGTTTATAAAAACGCATCTTATTGTCTATGATTTTTTAAAAAAAAAAAAAAAAAAAACAAAAAAAAACAAAACAAAATTTTTATATTTTTAAATTACAACTTTTGTAAAATGTACTATCAATCGATATACTTTTCACAATTTTGTTTAAAATTATAGGTTGCATTGACATTCATTTTGACTGGATGGTGTTTGTAGGAAGTCCTAGAAGGAAATGTGTACTCCCTCCAATCGTACAAAGCATCGGCTGACAACTTCATGTGCGCGCTGATACCCGAATCATCAGCCTCGCACATAGAGTACACAAACGGCGGACTCATATACAAGCCCGGAGGCAGCAACTTGCAGCATGCAACATCAATTGCATTCCTTTCACTAGTCTATGCCAACTACCTAACTCGAACGTCTCAAGCTATCAACTGTGGGAACATATATGTAAGTCCAACCACACTTCGCCAGCTCGCTAAACGCCAAGTTGATTACATTCTAGGCGATAACCCTAAGGGTATATCGTATATGGTCGGTTATAGTGATTACTACCCACAACGTATTCACCATCGCGGCTCGTCGATGCCGTCAATCAAAGACCATCCTCAATTCATTGGGTGCAAGGAGGGTTCTATCTACTTCAATTCAACAAATCCTAACCCTAATATCCACGTTGGGGCCGTGGTGGGAGGACCTGGGGAAGACGACATCTACGACGACGATCGAGTCGATTATAAGAAATCAGAGCCGACGACCTACATTAATGCACCATTAGTCGGGGTACTAGCATACCTTGTTGCTAACCCAACCCTAGTTGACACAAATACACAAATTCATGACTCATCATTTGAGAATAGGGAAAAGATGCCTCTCGTCATGAGCAAAGCAAAGAGGGAAGAGGCTTATTTAAGTGATCTGCTTTTCTTTTCTTTTCCTCTTCTATTCTTATTTAGTAATTTGCTTGATTCTTGAGTTATAGGATTTTGGAGTCACAAAATCTTGTTGTCACTTTTTCTACAAGGATAATGAGAAAAAGGCTTATTTCTACATGTAAAAAATTCTTTTGTTTCTTCCCTTCTATCATGTTCTAAGATTTAAACAAAATGGAAAACTTCATTTTAGACCCCTAAACTATCGCGCGTTTCGAAAAGACCCCTTCAAAATTAAAAAGCTCTCAATTTACACCCATAAACTTCCAATTTCAATCAATTGACCTCTCTCCGTCAGATTTTAAACGTTAAAAGTGATACAATGACGTTTATATTCCTGACTTTTTTATAAAATTTTAAATTTACCCTTAATTTTAAATTATTATTACTTTTTTTTTAAAAAAAAAAAAATTATAAAAAATGGAGGGGTATTTTGGTATTTTTAGGCATTGCCGTTAGAATTTAATGACTAAATTTGACAGAGGGGGTCAATTGACTAAAATTGAAAGTTCATATAGTTAAATTGAGAGTTTTTTAAATTTATGGTGGTCTTTTCAAAACATGACGTAGTTCAGAGGTTTAAAGTAAAGTTTCTCTAAACAAAAATGTCATTTCATAAAATTTACTCAATTTAGTACAGTATAAACTAGTATGCGCATAATCTCACTAGACGAACCGCTTTTTCAGGCGAAAATGAAAGCATTTATATCTTTTCATTCCTCCCTATTCATTGTTGTTCCTATTAATGACCCTAAACCCTCCATATAATGCTATCACTTTCTTTGTGTTGTCTTTTTCTTTTGTTTTTGGCTTTTTCTTTTCTGTGTTGGTTTGTTGTGGTGTTTCTGTACTATTTCCCAAGAAAAAAAAATAATAATAAAAATATTTCCAACCAAATGGTTGAGAAAGATACTACACCTACTCAAAGCAATGCAAGATTTTTGGTGGAGGACTCTTATGGAAGTGTGGAAGTGGCTGAACATTCATCATGCTTGTTACCTACCAGGCTACCCAATTTAAGTGGCACTAAGAGGCAGGTACCGCCTCTGTTTGCCAACAACCCTATTAATTGGTCTCATGAGATCCCTCTTCATGCTCATGCCATGTTCATAATTAAGTTCACTTTTGGGTCGTTACGATTGTCGTTACCTCAACGACGTGATTGTTAGAATATTAATTAATTAATTTTTTTTTAATTTAAAATTTTGAAATAAATGATGATTAATCATAATATTATAGTAGAGGTTATAAATTAAAACTATGACTATAATTTACTCATATTTTCAGTTCAATATTTCATTTGGGACAAAAATTTCTTCCAAATTGGTTTGAAGGAAATTTCATTCAACCTACTCTAATAAGTCTCAAGTGTGATCTCTCACCTTTTTTTTTTTTTTTTTAATATTTTAAGAGTCATTTATTGTTATTTCACTAATCTATGAACACAAACATTAATTTTTTAGAAACATAAAAATGTTAAATGACATTTGTCACTTATTAAAGTATGTTGAATTTGTATCATTTCATTTGTTGGTAGGTCACGGATCATCTAAAAGTAATGAAAGCAAAACCAGTTCTTTATAGGAATAGTATTAGAGAAATGCTTCTTTGCATTATGACGTCAATCTTACATACATTTTTGATAAGTTGGTGTGCTTCATTCAATCTTAATTAAAAATGACAAAATAATAATAATAATAATAGATAGAATATGCCAACTCAATGAAAATAGATGCAAAATAAACGTGAGAATGCAAAAAAAAAAAACATTTTTCATAGTATTATAGTGGGATAGAAACACCTTCGTCTAGGCCTCTGTGGGCCACTTTAGTTGCTAAACTGATTGGGCCCATACTGGAGATGGGTAGTGAGGAAAGCCGAAAAAGTAACATGACTTCATTCTACATTATACTTGTGGACCTGTGGGCCTGTGGCTGTGGTTACATTTCCAACTTGCGGTTGCAACTACAATCCTACAAGGGTCAATGGGTCATTGAAGGGGAAGTGAGAGTCTGGAATATGTTAAACTAATGTTTAAATTTTTTTTTTTATTAGCTTAAATTTTTAGGATAATTGGTAATTTAATATGGTATTATAATTAAATGTCTTGAGATCGAACATTGACTCCGTTAATTCATCCTCATTTAAATTAAATATTCTACGTGTTGGGCTTCACATATTAAAAAGGAGTTTAACAGATTATAAGTGGTTGCAACCAACTTTTATTTAGATTCAGAATTTCAGTAATTCTTAATTATTAGTAATTCCAACACTAAATATAAAAGAGATCGTATGGAGTCTACCTATCCAAGCAAAGATTGACTACTTGAAACCTATTCGAATAGGTGAGTTTCATAACTGCTCTCTTATATTTGCTGCTCGGATTACTAGACTATAAAATTCTTATTTCTCTTCTTATGAGAGGGAGTAAGGGATAGAGACAACTCTTAAAAAGTTGCATCTCATGTGAATGGTGAAGTGACCCACAATTTTAATCATTCAAAACATACACTCTAACCTTTTGGGCTTGAACTGATTTCATGCACAAAGCACATATCCCAAACTCATGATGTTGTTGGCTTCAAATTTGGATCCATTTTAGCTGTCACATAAGCCAAAATTTTGATGGCTAAGATACACATGAAAACTAGGACTAACTAGGATTTGGATAAGGTGACTTTGGTTGTTCATGATATTGCATGCACTTAATGTGACAAGGCAAGTCGATCTAGGTCCTATTTACCTAAACAGGTGTTTGAGTAACATGAGGTTTGGGATCAGTCTATCTAAATAGTTGCGAGGCTCAACTACTTTCTCACATCAATTGTGCATACAATACAAATAGTTAATTAATTGCATTCAATCTCGATCCTAAAAACTACATGCCTAAAATGCCCAATAAAAAGGCGTGACATGAATGCAGCATT
This sequence comes from Corylus avellana, assembly GCF_901000735.1. Taxonomy (NCBI): domain Eukaryota; kingdom Viridiplantae; phylum Streptophyta; class Magnoliopsida; order Fagales; family Betulaceae; genus Corylus; species Corylus avellana. The sequence goes on along the minus strand of NC_081541.1, from coordinate 33,140,845 downwards.
AATTATGTTGCTGATTATCAAGATAACTAAGCTTAAGGGCATTAATTAATTAGCCTGGCTCGAAAACTTGGAGGCTTGGCATGAGATTCCTTGTATTGCACTGAAATAAGTAACATTTGGCTAAGCAAAACTCTCGCCTTTTATGTTTAATTGAAGAGGAATATACTTCTATGGGTTGATCCATATGAAATCCTTTCCAAATTATCTTAGAGGTTTTAAAACGAAAGTAACTGGTTCCAGCCCTATGATGAAGTTTTCAGAATTTCATCGAGGCAAAGATGGGATGGTAGATGAGAGATACATAAAATAGAATATAAATATTATGCATAAACAGTTAACCAACATCCGTTGTAGTCTAGTTGGTCAGGATACTCGGCTCTCACCCGAGAGACCCGGGTTCAAGTCCCGGCAACGGAATTTTTTTTTTGCCAAAATCTAGATTTTCCACTTCTCGATCTACGTAATTGCTTTCCCACTTCTGCAACAATTTTCTTCAATAGATTCTTCAAATGTTTTCAGATAAAAAATTTAAATCCATGCAAAGAGTATGCGGTATTTATAATTCTTTCAATAAAAAAAAATGTTTTAAGATATAACAATGCTTTGCCTTATGAGTCATGACCAATAGACTATTAATATGGTATAATTGCTGTAACAATACTTTTATTTCATTTTATTAATGAGCCAATGTTCCAAAGACGGGATTTGAACATGTGACCTCAATGTTATGAGCCTTGTGAGACACCATGCTTAAAAAAAAATATTAATTAGCATTGCTACGTCAATATAATGAAATAAAAGTGAGATAGATATAGGGTTTTTAGCAGTGGCCCCTCCAAAAAATTTTGAAATTTTTTTTTCTAAGGATAGTTTTTTTAGTTTTCTTAGGGGTGTCGCGATTAAAAACCGCCCGCTAACCGCTATAACAGTTAATTGCTAACCGCTTAGCCGTATTAATCACTAATCGCCTAACTGTTATAACCGCCTAGCGGTTAGTAGTTAGCGGTTATTAGGTTTACTAACCGTAACCGCTAACTATATTTTTATATAATATATTTTTATAATTATAAAAATATTTATACATATAACATAATCACTTGATCATTAAATCACAATTTTTTTTTAAAATAATTAAATCACAATTTGAGTATTAATATATTATTACTATAATTTATATGATTATAGCACATGATCAATTGATCATTAAATCATTTGATTATATAATAACAAATTATACATATATAATATGACATAACTCATAAGTATATCAATTCATACTAATACAACAATTAAATATTTAGAAACTTATTTTCAATGTATGTTATAAACTTACAAGTCTATATAAGTCTACATATGCATCTGAATAATATAAATGTATAATATCAATACTTAATCATATGATTTAATGATAATTCAAATACTTTATTCAAGACTTCAAGTGAATCATATTATTAATGTACAATAATGATATGATTCGTATAATATCAAATTAAGTAATTGATATTGGATTAAACAATGACCAATGTGTTACTTATAAACACAATTTAAGTATTAATGTATTATCATTATAATTTTAGTAATTTATATATTATCACTATAATTGATATGATTATATCACATGATGAATTGATCATTAAATCATATAATTATATAATAATAAATAATGCATATATAATATGACATAACTCATAAGTCATAAATCTACAAGTTAATCATATGATTCATGTACAATGATAATCACAATTGATTCAATTGAATTAAACAATATATTACATATAACTACAACTTAATTAAAGCATTATTACACTAAAAATACAAAAAAAAAAAAAAGGTAAAAAAAAGGTAAAAAAAAACCCAAAAAGCTATAAAAAAAAAAAAAGGCCTAAAAAGCTCTAAAGAAAGCCCAAAAAGCCAAAAAAAAAAAAGCTCAATTTTAAAAAAGCGGTTAGCGGGCGGTTATCTATTTCACTAACCGCTAACCGGCAGTTAACCGCAAGGCGGTTAGCAGTTGCGGTTAGTGAAATCTATTAATTGTTAAGGCGGTTACGGTTAGAGGTTATTGTAACCGCCTTGACACTTCTAAGTTTTCTTTACCATAACCCCTACTCCTCATTCTCTCGCCCCTCTTAATATGAATTCTTAGATCCGCCATTGAAACTTTCTAGTATTAGGGTTATTGAAAATGGTTTGGTGCTAAATATACAATCCGTAGTACTAAATTTGGCATAGCTCTTCGGTGCTTATAGCTAATTTTTGTTCTTACAATTCTTTCGCAATGAGATGAAAAAAGGAAAAAAGCAAAAAAAATGAGTGAATGAAAAGAAAGCCTACGTAATGGTGTAAGTGGTTAACGTTGAAAAGTTTGATTCGTTTAACTAAATGGGTTAACTTATATAATCTTATATCAATGCATCAACATGACTCGAACGGTCGAATCTGATACGTGACATAATAACTGACAATTTTTGATATGATTCACAAATTCAATACAAAATTAAAAAGTTATGATTGAAAAGTTTGACAATTTTCAAGTTATGGTTAAACTTTATGGTGTTTATACAACCCGACCCCACCATGAGAACACTAATTTCCATCCTAAGAGCATTTCCAGCAGTGTAGCTAAAATAGAGATATTAGCTACATTTAACTATTTTTATCATTTTTCTTGCTCCAACAGAATAGCTTCATATTAGCTATTATACCTTAACGGCTACAGTAAATAGCTTCATATTGCTATTCATTGTAGCACACTATATTATTAAATATAATATTATTTCCGTATTATTTTCTCTCTCATCTCTCTTCTCTCTGCTCTCCCTCCCTCAACGTTTCTCTCTCTTCTCTCTTCTCTATTTATGAATTTATGATACAAATTCAAGTCTTATAAATCACTAAAAACTCCCTCCAAAAAAAAAAAGAAAAGAATATCATGCATATGATTGACAAACTAAAATGGAAAAATAAAAATAACACAAAGGTATGCTGCGTGAATCAATTTTATTACAATTTACAAGATGATGCAAAAGCGGTTGCGGATTTAAAAAAAAAAAAAAAAGATTAAAAAATAATATTTAATAAAATAAAGAATGAAATAAAGAATCTGTTGGACTTGGTATTAAAAAATGAGTAGTTAAAATAAAAAATTATACTTTTTGATTAGGTAAAATACCTCTTACGGCTGGAAATGCTCTGAGAGGGAAAAATTAAAAGGTGTTTGGCAATTAAGTACTTAAAAGTAAAAAAACAAAAAATAGTCTCTGATATTCGACAACGGTTATACACTTCTCTCAAAATTTTCGATAACGATTTCCATGCGGCCTCGTACTTTACTCGCTTAGCTGTTTGTTTGTTCTTACCTATCTGCGAAACTACGGATACCGATTCATCACGGTTCGCTTCTCGTGCCCTAATTTCCTCTCTACGAATTTCAATTCCTCTGTTTCTCTCTGTCTCTCGAATTAATTACGTTCTTGCACAGTTTTAGGATTTAGGGTTCAGGTTCAAGCTTGCTTTATTGGCTTCTATAATCTCAATTCTTTAATTTTCAGTTTACCAAACCCTAGAGCCGTTTGTATGTTCCCAAAACATGTCTGAGCTTTTTTTTTTGGTTGCCCAGTGAATTTTGGTTCTTCATTATTTGAAATGATTGTTTGGCTCGTTGAGATTGAGTTAGGATTCTAGCTCCATGGTCGAGTTTTGATTATATGGTTCAGATTTTGTTACATCAGCATAAACTGCTTCTGCATTCTAAATTTTTGTTTTAAGTCATCGCATCTCTCGAAGTTGTAGGTTGAGATGGAAAAATCTGAACTATTTAATTAAAAGTAATGGCTAGAATTTTGGGAATAGGTTTTTGGATCATACTGTAATGCTCTGGTCCTATATTGGGAAGATGAGTAGTCCACATAGAGAGTGGAACATTAGTTCTTGATGGGGAAATTGCTTGTATGCTGATTTACCCTGTTTCTTCATTGGAATTCTCGTTTCATCTACTTTAGAAGCATCGCTGATTCTGCTTGTAGCAAGTCTTAGGAAGTAAATCTATATTGTTTTACCATTCTGGTATTCATTAGGCACCTTATCATATGTTGCTTTGTTTCTAAATTAATGAAAATAGTAGAGAGGACGATTTCCTTTTGAATCACGACCATGAGTTGTCATGTAATGTAATTAAGAATGTAACTTCCTAACAAATATTCCTACCTTGAAGTTATGTTGAGTGATTGATGTTGTGTCATGTCATATTCATTATTTAAAAAGCTTCATTATAGAAATCTCAAGTTTGATATCCTGCATATTTGTCCCAACTTCATGTTTGGCCTTGCCAACAGGAGTGCATAGCCATCCTGTTGTTTTTTCTAGGGCTCTCATCCGTTATGTCTAAGTGCTTTCCTTTGAGTTAATCCTCTTGCTGGAGCTTGGACAGTTAAAGCGTTTCTTTTTTCGTTTTTAATGAAAGAGCTCTTTCTGAGCAGGGTTAGAATGAAGATCATGATCGAATTTTTGAGTTTCAATGGGGTTCTTTCTCCTGTAAAGTTCGAACCTAGTTAGGAGTTGGTCTTTCCTAACCCAAAAAGTTGATGGACTTTTCTATTTCTAGGCTAAGCTTATGGTCATTACATTATCCTTATGCTAATGTTTGCTGGTCTTGCTTCTCATTGTCAGCATTGGAGTTCCATTCCTATCATACTGCCTTTCTTTTCCCTTTTTTGGGTGATGGGTGTATTGGTTAACGCCTTTAAGGTGGTTTTAAATATCGTGTCTAGCAATATCCTGACATGTGATAGAAATGGTTGGCGCCTGTGTTCAGATTGCCACTCTGCAATTGGTGGCAAATAGGTTATATCTTTTTGCATTGTATAGGTTTCTAGGTTAAATAGATTATGGTTAACATTTGCACCTGAAATGGAAGACAGAGATAAGCATTTTTGAAGTGTATTTATTTAATGTAACTGACAGGATAAGACCTCATGCATGGTTAGCCAATCTGTATTTATTTGTTGGACTTATGTCGTCAATTTGCCTGTACCTAGTGGAATGCTGACATCCTCGTACATTATGCCTCTGCAAAAGTAGTTCTTATGTGCTGGATGAACTTCTGCAACCAGTAACCTTTTTTTTTTTAGTTCTCTTCTGACATTGTTCACCAAACATTTGCAGCCATGGACGTAGAAGATTGTGAGATGGAAAGCTCTATTTCTTCCCTTATTCTGAGTGTCATGAAGTCTAATCAGAGTGAAGTCCTTTCTGCAGAAGACATTGCTTGGGCTGACTCCTGCCTGGTCAAAGATCCAGAAAATTCAAATGGTAATTGGGATTCTCTAAAAGATGCCTTACTAGAAATCTTCAGCTCCCAACCCGAATCATTCAACGCCTCTGCTTCTGTAAGTGATGGCTTTCCTGAAGGAAGTGATGTTGAACTACTTCCTTCTATTGAGGAGGAAGAAAATGTGCAGTTCCAAGGAATAACCGAGAATGATCATGTTCTCATTGATGAAGAAGCAAAAACAGACGGTGATGATTTTCCAATCAAGTTTAAGAATAATAGTTTCCAGTCGTTGGCTTTTGAGGGAAATCCATTTCTGCCGACTTACATGGAGGGCCTGAAAGAGATCAAGGGTATTGAATCAAAGCTTGGTTTGGGTTCTTCAACTTATGAGATGGAGCCATCGACTGAAGATATCTTCAGGGTCTGGGATTTGGACATTCCAGCTGAGGAAGACGAACTTGATACACAATTGAACAAGGTCCTTGCAGAAGGTTCTTTTGGATCGATACCATCAACTTCTAATGATTCAAGCGCATGGAAATATTTGGAAGAAGAGCCTCTTGATAATCTGATTGCTGGCATGGCAGATCTGTCTTTAAATCAAAATTCTAGGTAGACAATTGTACAATTATCTTCCTTGTTTTTTTTTTGGGCGCATACTGATGCTGACATTTGGTTTGGAGTTGTTACGACAAGATTTTGATGAGGAATTTGAATTTCCCTGTAAATCGAAGCAACCATGTGTTAATACAATAACAGATTCTATAATATCGATAGCATCCAGCCTAAACAGTTCACCAAAATGAGCTTTGATGGGAAAAAAAAAAAAAAAAAAGGCTTTTTTGCGTTTGTGTATGTTGGGGGATGGTTAAACTTCTCTGAGTCTATTCTATCTGAATGTCTAAAGACTGATGAATTCTTCATGGTAGCAAAATGTTAAGATCCTGGTGGTGTTCAATTTGGGTCTGGTGTTAGATCGGGCCAATTTAGCATGAGATAGATCTAAGGGCCTAACTGTAGACTTTTTTGGTGTATTGGTTGGGTACCTAACATTGGTATCAAAACAAACACCACGTTATGTGTTTGAATCTTTAAGGGGGCAACCAATGGAACGTTACCTAGTGTTTGAGTAAAGCCGCCATAAAAGTAAAAAGGGCTATCATATCTGAAATGAAAGCCGTTGAAGAGTAGTTCGTCGTGAACATTGGTATAGAAGCGTAGTCGATTGTTAAGATTCTAGAGTAGGGTTCAATTTGAGGTATGGACGCTAGATTGAGCAAGCTTAATATAAGATATGTTGTAAGGCCTAATTTTTTTGTGTTTCATCAGCATAGGGCCGGCTGGAGCCTTGGGTGGATTAGGCGGCCGCATAAGGCTCCCAATTTAATAAGGCCCCTAATTAATAAGTATTAATGAAGATGTTTTCCATAAAAAAAAAAAATAAATTAAGGCCTTAATTACAGTCAATAATATTTAATTAAGGCGCCAAATTATGGTAAATAAGTAATTAAGAAAGGTATTCATATTGTTTTGATTGTCTTAAAATCTCCAACATTCCATTCTTAAAAACAAGTACTACAATAATTTATAAAATTAAATAAGGAAATCAAATAACAGATGGTTGGGATTAAATATAATTAAAAAAAAAAATCAACGGTTGAGATTTAACAAATTTTTTCTTTTTAACTACATCACCATTTTAACCTAAAAAAGACTAACACTTTCACGCGTCTCTCTTGCAAAACCCATTTTCTTGTGCAGCCTTTCAATAAGAGAGAAGAAGAAGGTGCCGAGGAGAAAGGTGTTAGAAGAATAAAGTGCTAGTTTATAGTAGTATTTCAATAAGGAAGGTTGTACTTCGAGTATAGTAGGGTGAGTAGAAAATAATTAATAAACTAGGTTGGCATATTAGAGTTGGTGGGTAATCAGCAAATATTGAATTTTGCCTTGCGCTTGATGTCTTAAAAATTGGGCCGCCCATACTCAACGCTTGAAACCCCAGTTTAGTTTGGGAAATATAGGAGGAATTGACCCGTTAGCCCATAAGTCAGTACTGTGACGAAGCGGCTGTTGCTCACCCGACACAATCGTACGATGTCACAATTCACCAAACACGATCATCCGGGGTGAACAAGAATTGGGGATCGGATGCGGGCGAAATTCCCGCCAATGGTTGAGATGTTCAGTCGACTCCCCCCCCCTTTTGTGGGGGTTCGGACCCCTACGAGTGAGCAGAAAAGGGAGGAGGAAAAAGGCCTTGGCGAACCGTCATAATTAGTGAACAAGTGTAAGTTTCGCTGCCCGACAGTATGAAGTACTGACCACACCGAGTACGACAAGTATTAGTAGTCCGAGTCCTATGAGTATTTGTTTTTTTAACTCTATTTAAATCCCACCTATTGGATCAATGACAACAAGCAAACCTCTTAAGGATCCTCTCAAAAATCCTTAGCAACCATAGGCAAGCTGGTTACGAATTCTTATTCCTTCACCTTCTTATTCCTTAATTCCCACAAAATTCACGCCACTTATCTTACTGTCCCTTTTTCATAAATAATACTCCATGGACGAATCTGACTCATCCATTGGAGAAGGCATCAGCCCAACAAAATTAGGAAAAAGGAAATCCTCCATGGAAGAAGGCATCTCAAAAAAAGGACAAAAAAAGGTACTCTCTATGGAACGACACCTCCGGCTATTGCCTCCCGTGAGAGTCGATCATACGTTTCTGAATTATCAATTCGGTATCCAAGAGCACATCATCATGTATCTCATTCGCATCGTCATCGTGCTTCTAAGATTTTTTCTCCCTGTGCTTATGACATATTTTTCTGTGTGCCTTCCTTGGAGGCGACGGGTGTCAAGGATGTTGTAAATGCGTGGGCGGCTTTGAAATGGTATACCATTACTATTTATGCGAACGGTTCCGACAAGGTATACCCAAAAAAAGTTAATTCCTTTCTGGAATGGAAAAATTCCCTTGTCCAGTGCCTTAGCAGCCCTAGACTCCCACCTTTACTGTTTTGGGGGTGTGAACTATTCCCATGAGCCACTTCGCCAAGGATATAAATTACGGGTTAATCCCGGTATGGCTAAAGAATGGGTTCGTGTTTCTCCCCCGATGATTTCTAAGAGATGTAACACTGCGGCTTCAGTTCTAGGCGGTAAGATCTACGTTAGAAATCATTCCCCTTCTCATCATACTGCTGATAGTTGGAGTGAGGTTTTTGATCCGGTCAATAGAAAATGGGAAACTTTACCTAATCCTCCAAGTTATCACCATGATTGTCTGATCATTTATGCGGTTCTTGAGAATCCCGACAGGATTATTGTAGCTTTCCGCGTACCCAAAGACACCTATTCTGCTATCTTCTATGAGTACAGTGTGCATGATAGATCTTGGAAAGAGCTTGCACCTGCAAGGCGAAAACTACACCCTATGTGTCGTAGGGGCTGGCTAGAAAGACCTCTAAGTGTGAGTAATACACTGTATTGGGTCGAACACAAACATGACGTAAACATATTGATTGCCTATGACTTGAAGTTGGATGTGTGGCTAGAAGGGCGTGTTGAAGGTCTTGAAAGTTCTTGTTTACCCGACTGTGAAGTCACCGGAGGTCCTGGACTTCCTAGCTTGGTCCACCTAGAGAGGGAGAGGTTCTGCGTTTTAGAATGTAGGCTAGATGATTATCTTCATTGTATGGCGATCGATGTTTCTCGTATGAACGATGGGACTTTAGGAATATCAGTTGCTTGGAGCATAAATATAAGGTGGAACCAAAGCTACGCAAGGGAATACCCCATGTGTTAACATATTGCACTAAACTTGTTAGACTATAATTCATTTTGTTAAAGATATTATTTGTATTGTCTTCCTACGTACTTTTGGGCCTTATAATGTTGAATTGTTCGGATACGTATTATATTTTCAATGTAAACCTTGGCTCTCTTTATGTGTGCATGTGCTTCAATTCTTATCTTATTCGAATTCGGAATTCAAATCCTTGCTAATACTGGCAAATCCTAAAAGGTTTTCATGTGTAGTATGTTTTTTCTTAAAAGCCATCTACGTTTTTAACTTCAAATCTTTTCTACATTTATCCCAAAAGTTGCTCCCAAAGCAAACTCGCACCTTTTAGTACTCATGCGAATCACAACTGATAATCACATTCGCATTTGCAGCATTTTTTTTTTTTTTTTAATTGCTGCTGCTTGGGCGACTCGGCAACCCCGGAACTAATGGGATGGCTCGGCCACTAATCAGCACTAAAGCTTTTGGCATATTAATTAGATACCAAACATAAAACTAAAATTAGGGGTCCTCCTGTGTGCATAACAATATGGAGAACCTTAACCACATATCATTGGCATTCTACATAGACCATGCATACCCAAATTGGTGTGGGCCATGGTAATGGACCCATCCAATGACATGCATAAAATGTGGTCTACGTGGCATGGAAAATCAAGAGTACGTGATCACGTGAAGTAGCTAACCTGGCATGCTATCAACCGTTGACAGGAAGATCACTCCCTCAAATTCAAATAATCAAACCGTGGCCATTAGTCAGTAAGAAGCTAAAATACAAAGCAAGAGAAATCACAGCCTCATACTTACTTTCCCAGAGGAATCTCAGTGAACAACTCTAATTGGGGATTCTGCCTATGGTGAATGTGACATGTTTGTCTATATCTAACACAAAGGAAAAAAATATCATAGTTTTTTCCCTAGTCTGTATTTCATGTTTTTTCGAGGTGGGAAAAAAACCATCCATTTCAACCACGTATGCAGCATGACAAGTCAGCAGGTTATCATCCACATGGTGAGTCATGATAGGTTGGCACACAACAGCCTCAAATGGGACATCTTTGATAATACACGTACAGTTATAAATACAACTAGTGGTTGCATGTGTGGTAAAGAGGCTCAAAGAGAGCTTGCTAGAGGAGATAAGATTACAGTGCTTGTTAAGCAGCTAGCTATCTATCTATCTCCAGCAGGCAAGCAATGGCATCAGCATCTCTCCTCAAGTCATCTCCCGTCCTTGACAAGTCCGAGTGGGTGAAGGGCCAGACCCTCCGCCAACCCTCGGTCTCGGTCGTCCGGTGCCACCCCACCGCCCCTTCTGCCCTCACCATCCGGGCCGGTTCCTATGCCGACGAGCTCGTCAAGACCGCGGTAAGTCAGCAATATTCTTCAATCTTCATCACCATAACTAGAACTAATTAAACTAAACTTTTTTCGTTTCATTAACAACTTGTACATTGCAACATGCTTTGAAACATGCCCAAAAACTTAGCTAATAATGTGTGTTTTTTGTGGCGTATAATATATAGAAAATTGTAGCATCACCAGGGCGTGGGATTTTGGCCATGGATGAGTCTAACGCCACATGTGGAAAGCGTCTGGCTTCTATTGGGCTAGAGAACACTGAAGCTAACCGCCAAGCTTACCGGACCCTGCTTGTGTCAGTTCCTGGGCTGGGCAAATTCGTCTCCGGTGCCATCCTCTTTGAGGAAACCCTCTACCAATCCACCGTTGATGGTAAGAAGATAGTGGACATTCTCGTTGAGCAAAACATTGTCCCCGGTATTAAAGTCGACAAGGTTAGCTACTGCAAACTCCGTCCACCTTCCATTTTGAGGCACTTTTGTGTATATATATCCTGAAAATAAAAGATAGAATTAAAATTGAATAAAAAGTAAAAAAACATTGGATTGGGATCTCTTAGAATATATGATTGTAATTAGATTTGTATTACACCAGAGGTTGTAGTTTGAACCATGGCTCTCATAGCTTATTTTCATTTCAATTAAACAATTCCATGTGTTGCCTCGTTCCACAAGTGAGGGAAAGTGTTACATATTAATCAAAATAATTAAATTCATCTCTTCATATCAGTTTAAGCTCCTAAAACAAGTAGTGATTTAACAGAATTTTTGTAAAATTCAGACCACATAAAAGAAGAGATTGCAAGACTTACTTGCCTGGGGCACGAGTCCCACATCATATGAAAACATTTATTTGTGTGTGTGTCTAAATGTGTTGTGCCTTTTGGCCTCATATCTATCTTTGCTATCAAGAAAACTATGTCATTTTCAACCAACCAGATGCATTTTTACATGGATTCTCTCTCTCAACTCTCACCATAAATGAACTCGAAACTTGGAGCAATTTCAGTGATAAAACAAGCCTTTAATTACGTTCTGGTGTCTCTTTGCAGTACTTGTGTAAATGCATGTATGTAGAGAATATTTTGTTTTCAAGGATAATTAAAACTAATATATATATGTGGTTTAAACAATGAGAACAACAGGGTTTGGTGCCTCTGGCCGGTTCCAACAATGAGTCATGGTGCCAAGGTCTCGATGGCCTTGCTTCTCGCACAGCTGCTTACTACCAGCAGGGAGCTCGTTTCGCCAAATGGTATATATGAATCTGAAACCCTTTTTTACAAATAGTAACTCACTCATATGCTAATGAAATGTAACAAATACCTGTTTGATCAACTAGGCGTTCCGTTGTGAGCATTCCCAATGGCCCATCTGCCCTAGCAGTGAAGGAAGCAGCCTGGGGTCTTGCCCGTTATGCTGCCATTTCTCAAGTAAGATTACTAATTTTACAGCTGCTATTTAGTAAACTGTTTTATGATTGTCATACAATTAGAATAACGTGATACCTAATAATTGATTTTCATTATCACATCATCAAGTTGTATGACAGTCGTATAATAGTCTACTTAATAGCATTACTCTTTTTGACAAATGCTTTTGGTTGCCATGGAGCAAAACCAAAGGCAAACTCTGTATCTAAGAGCAATGGAAGTACTTTTAACATGGTAATGAATTCTGTTGAACTTGTAGGACAATGGGTTGGTCCCAATTGTGGAGCCAGAAATCTTGCTTGATGGTGAGCATGGAATTGACAGGACTTTTGAAGTTGCCCTGAAGGTGTGGTCTGAGGTTTTCTTCTACCTTGCTGAGAACAATGTCCTGTTTGAGGGTATCCTCCTCAAGCCTAGCATGGTTACTCCTGGAGCTGAATGCAAGGAAAGGGCCACCCCTCAGCAGGTTGCTGACTACACACTCAAGCTCCTCCACAGAAGAATCCCCCCTGCTGTCCCTGGAATCATGGCAAGTGTCATAGCATAGCATACAATAAAGTTTCATAATTCCAATCTATAATGGTGATTCATATACTAACTGTGATTTTGTTCATAATGAGCAGTTTTTGTCTGGTGGCCAATCTGAGGTTGAAGCAACCTTGAATTTGAACGCCATGAACCAATCTCCGAACCCGTGGCACGTGTCTTTCTCCTACGCCAGAGCCCTCCAGAACACCTGCCTTAAGACGTGGGGAGGCAGGCCGGAGAACGTCAAGGCGGCTCAGGAGGCACTTCTTATCCGCGCTAAGGCCAACTCTCTTGCCCAGCTTGGAAAGTACACTGGTGAGGGAGAGTCAGAAGAGGCCAAGAAAGGCATGTTCGTCAAGGGCTACGTTTACTAAGCTGATTGTGCCAAAGCTATAGAAGATGATGATTAAGAAGTTAGTGAAGAAGACGACAATATTGGTGATGGATGGAGGAATAAATACTAATTTCTCTGGATTGTGTTATGCTCTATAGCGTGGAGACTTTTTGTTCATCATTACATGTACTTTTTAGCCACTTAATAAACCTCTTGGTGATGAGATTAGGTAGCGTCTGCTTAAATATGCATCATCGTATCCTAAAACTTCTTGAACTTGGTAGTTTGTTTATTATCTAAACTTTGGTTGTAATTCTCACCAGATTCAATTCCCCACCATGCATAAATTTTAAGCAATCTATCTGAGAACTTGCTCGGACACCCCCAGAACTCACACCCCTCTCTCATTCTCTGCTCGAATTTATTGGAATTGGGATTTCGGGGGATCTAAATCCACTGATGAGTTTCAACAATCAATTTCAGTGTTCTTGTTTCCTCAAACTTTGTCGAATGTTTCCCATGGTATTCTATCTACGTTTGATCTGCTAGATGGAACAACACAGACTGATATTGTATTACAGCACGGCAAGGAAGGGTGATACAATAATATGATCATCCAAGAAGAGGGTTATTCCTGCATCCATAGCATAGAAGAATACAAACTGAGTCTGTTGATTGGAAGGTAATGGCTTCTCCAAAATTAGTTGTTGTCGTTTGAAAAAGAATGGCATTCCTCCCATTTACTCGCCAACTTCAAAACTATATTGAAATTGAAGGCATATGCCACCTGCTGGTACATAGCAGCAATCTCCATAACTAAATTGAAATTGAATTGCATGGAATTGAAGAGATTGAATTAACAAATCGGTTTTTATCATAATTTTTTGTGCAAAATACTGCTATTTGTTTTCAGTTAAATCTCCATCTGATGTACATCGGCACAAGGAATGTAACAGACAAAACCTAACCCAGAGAAAATGGAAGAACTGTATAAAGAAGGTTGTTGCATGCCATTAGTTGAGTCAACAGGAAAGATGCCTATGAAACATTTCCAGAAACACCTGCAGCCACAAAGTATAAGCAAGCAAGGATTCATAAGTATCCAGACAAAGGAGGCTCTTCATGGAAGTGCATTCTATAACATAATCCCAGACAATTTTAGAATTTCAAATCTTAAACCAAGCCAAAAATAGGGCCCCTGTGATTATGAGATAATGATGCTGGGAGGAATATACATAATCTATTATGTTTTATCGTTACAATCATTGATAAATTACCAAAAGGATTCATAATCAGTATCCATCATAACTCGAGGAAATATTTCTCTCCCTATTTCAAAAATCATTTTACAGCACAGATGGAGGTAAGCACTTCACCTAATTACTGCCTCTGCTTCAACCCTACAGAGATTACTAATCCAGTACACATTATTTTTCTTGGTACCAATCATTGTCATTGCATCACAGAAAACCAACTCACCCTCTTCACTGGAACCAAACCTTCCAAGAAAGGAGAAGGCAAGTAGAACATGACAACTCACTACAACTTTGGATCCAAAGATAAACAAATTACCCATCCAACAAAAATAGCTTTTATGTTTTTATTCAATGTGACACCAAACTAAGAGAAGAAAGTCTAGGAGACAATTTCCATTCAACTAGCTTTCATGTTTTTATTGATCTTTTAGTTAGTTGTATCTCTTGTATACTTCTTGTGTACTTGGGTTGCGCCTTTTGCGCTTTTTAATAAACTGTGATTACTTGTTCAAAAAAAGAAATCTCTGTTCAAACATAAATACTATACATAGAGTATCTACTCAAGTGCCCTTTTCATCCAGCCAATTTTTAAAAAAAATTAAAGTAGGAAATTCTGGGACCAAAAAGACTTGAATAAAGTTAAGGCCTGTTTTTTACGGGTCAAAGAAAAATAATGAATATGGTTCCACCTGTACGGCTCTTCTCATGTATGACAACCTTTTTGCCCTTTTTTAAGTTCAAGCAACAACAATATCACAATTGCCAATTTTAAGTTCATGCATCCTTTTGAGTCAAAAGCGGAACATCAGAGTTCCAAGGAGAAAATTCATCCAGTACAAAAAGTGTACCTAAACAGAACATGCGCTTTGTCTAAGGATAAGTTCTACCATTTTTCATCTAGTCAATCACAGTTAGTTGAAAGCAAACATAAGCCAGCAGGTATTCTGAATGTGTCTGTGGAGAAAAGGCTACCATCCTCAATTTACTTACTTTGCATATATGCCCACGTTACAGTCCTTAAATTCCATGCATTCAAGAAGTTAACTTACTTTTCTCACTAAGATAGAGATTTATAGAAAATCTTCAAATCAAATGTCAGTCAGTCAACCTTCAATTGTAAGTATGACAACATTTATAACACATTGGAAAACATTATGAAATGTTTTGGAATCTTAACAATTCTTCTCCTAACCATAAAGGAGGCCCCATACCAAGAGAAAATATACAATAGATGTAACTCTTCAACTGCTTCTGTAATGTTGTTGGTTTTATGTTAATCTAATAATGCATAGTGAGCCACTACACAGAAGCAGTTCCACTAATCCTGTTGCATTTAATAATTAGCAGGTATTGTGGTCCCATGTATCATACAAATGAGACAGCCTAATGATAGACCTCTTTTTCATTTTTTTTGGGGGGGTGGGGGTGGGGGTGGTGAAATAATATTCCAAACTCAATGCCAATCAAATTATTTTCCTAATTCACAGGACAAGAGAGAGAGAGAGAGAGAGAGAGAGAGAAACATGAACCACCCTGTTGTGGAATATAGAATGTACCTGGCTCACTTTTTAGGCTCTCTTTCGAAGGATCCCACAGGAACGACACTTGCAGATTCATGATCAATGCCATTTGGAACATCCATACCCTGTTCCTAGAATATGAACGCAGATAAAATATTCATCAAGTTCAAATAATTATAGCATCAACAAGTTCTCATAATTAAGGTCAAAAACTGCAGAATTAAAGGACTAAGATAAAGGCAGACATTGAGAAAACAAATACCTGGTTGGTTGAAGCTTGTCCATGTACCCGTTGGGGCCTAGTATTAAGATCAATCATTTGGTTTTCCATCTTGCCATCACCATCAATGTTGTTGTCCAGCACTCGAATAGGGGCGACCCTGTGATTCTGCTGATTCTCTCTCGTCGTGAGCCTAGGTGGCTGAATCTGCTCCTTTCTTGCTCCATTTGGATCGAATGGTTGCAACCCTTGTTCCTCCAAACGGCTGGGTTTATCCCCTGGAAACTACAAGGAATACAAGGCAACTATTCAGGTGGCCTATAGAAAACACAAACCTGAACGAGTACTTGCTTGTACAGAGACACAAACCTCAACTCTTTGCCTCAGCAGGAGATATCTCCCATGGGTTCTTTTACCACCAACATGTACAATCATATCACATTGGAGACAAAGGGAGCTGCCGTCTATCTCACAGTAAAAGAAAGCTACACATACACATGTTCCCAAAAAGAAAAATATTTCAAAGCCTTGTACGAAGTTTCAAATTGCGAATTCTCGTAACTTAAAAATGTAAAACCTAAAAAATAGCATACCTGGTGCGTTTTCACATATGTCACAGTGTGGGACATCAGAGGGGTCAGCAAGCCCAACTCTTACATGTCTACTAGCAAGCTTGTTACACAAATGGACCTACAAGTCCAGCATAACAAAAACTATGTAATGCTACTATCATTATTTGATTTAAAGGCCAGTGAGAGCAAAAAAATTCAGAATTTACATAAGCATGACCACTCTCTTGTCAACACAACTCCAGTCCATGTTAATGGAAACATGACTAAAAGAATTTTTAATTTATAACGTATTATCTAATAGACAATAGTCATCGAGAAGGTACTCTCCTATACCTCCTACAGAATTTTAATTAGTTGAGTGCAGTTTGTCATGCTCTAAAGAAACCACTCAAGTCCAATGGAAAAGGGCATTATGCAAACCCGCCACTGAAATCTCAGTGTTCATTATTCATGTCTCTTGTTTAAGTTAACAATTCTCTCTACTTAAATATGCAAGCATGCACAATGATTTGAAAGCATTGGAAGTTCAAGCGATAGCATGTCAATCACTAACCATAGCCAAGAAGAGTATGTTGACTGGGAAAAATGATCTCAAGACACTCAGCAACACCCAATGGAATTCATTTGGTCTCTTGTTTATGTTTAACAAAGACAATCATCACACCAACATGAAAAGTAAGAAAAAGAAAAAAAAAAAAGTTGAATTCAAGCCAGAGATAGACCATGAACAAGATACTATTTGGGATTGGCAATAAGAATATTAAATTTCTACAATTGCATTGAAACCAGATGAATTACAGTAAGAAGGAGAAAAACATAAGAACGCCATAGAATTTGATCCTCAACAATTTTTTAAAACAAATGGCAAGCAATTTACAACTCATCCACACCTCCAATTACAAAATTAGCACTAACCCACCTCCCAAAAAACCCAGACTTCATTTTTCATTACCCAACTCATCAAAATCACATCAAGGCTCCAAATTTCCAATCACAATGCTTAAAATACATGCTAAAAAGTCCTGATCAAACCGATTCTTGAAGTCAATGTTTAAAGTATTGAACTTTAAAAAAATCAAAAAAAAAAAAAATCAAAAAACCTTTTCATCGCAGGCACGGCAAAGAGCAGCCTCGTCGGCGGCGCAGAAGAGGATGGCAGCGGCTTTCTCACACACATCGCAAAGAGTTCGCATTTTTTGTGACTTGTAACTCTGTTCCTTGTCATTCCTCCTCTTTAAGCTTCAATGCCATCTTTGTTTTTGTTTTTAGACAGACAAAAACTGGTCAAAATCAAGAACTCATAATCAATCAGACACAGATAGAAAAGGAAGAACAATCAGATAAACAAAGAGTT
The DNA here is from genome assembly GCF_901000735.1 of Corylus avellana. Classification (NCBI taxonomy): domain Eukaryota; kingdom Viridiplantae; phylum Streptophyta; class Magnoliopsida; order Fagales; family Betulaceae; genus Corylus; species Corylus avellana. Next base: position 33,123,187 of record NC_081541.1, on the reverse strand, counting down.
TTTTTTGTTCTCGCATTGGAAGAGGAATGAAGTAAATGAGATGTTCCACTTCAAATGGCAAGGATCGTGGAAGCAGCAATTATAGTTTGATTAGTGGAGACAGATCGTGTGTATTCAGTTTGTGTATAGATTGCAAGTACAAGTAGTCGCTGTAACAGGTCGACACCTGGCTATAATTCACTGTGCCGGTGTACTTGTTTGAAGTTTTTTATTTTTTATTTTTATTTTTATTTATTTGCCATTCAAATTGTTAGTAATTTATTTATTTTTTATTTATTTTTTGACATATCCGCACAAAAAGGAAAACGGAGGATTTGAATTAGTGAAATTGTTAGTAATTTAATCATGAATATGAGGAAAAATTTATGAGCGGCATCTATCTAGGCAAATTGCGGTATGTCTCTTATTCGGGCAAAAGGTCCACAAACTCGGGATTGCATAAAGTTGCATGAGTATGGATTTTGTTTTTCCCATTCCTTCCATTTAGGGTTAGTCGTGGTCTTACAAACTCTGCTGATAGTATTGACGAATTCATTGCTTCATACAAGTGTGAAAAAATGCTAGTCGTACTTAATAGAGACTCTCTCACGTATATATTCGGACAACAAATTGTTGGTGGGAATTTGAATCCAAAAAAGTTTTACCATAAGTTTTAGAAATGGAAACAATTGTTGTAAGTCGTTTTATTAGGGTTTCTACTCATCGATCATGATCGGGTGCAATTTGTTATCCGAATCCAATATAATTGGGTCAATGCAATTTAAATTGCAAATTGCTTGCATCGTATCCAAATCCCTAAACACGGGCTCTTACAAAAAAGTTGGTGTGACCCAAACTATATAAATTATTTTTATTATATAGACTAAGAATTTGAAATTTTTATTATACAATAATTTTCTTGAATTACATGCTTCCGAATTAGATTTTTAACACCCATTACACACTTATTATGTCAAATCAAATATTAGTTAGGAGTTTATTATAATTTTTATAGTTTGGTAAAGTTAGAGATCAACTCTTTTTAGAATTTGATTAATCTTGATCATTAGAATAAAAATAAATAAAAACCATTTATCCCTTACAATCTTGATGATCATTAGAAAATTTGTTCCAACAATCATAGCCATGAGTGAATCATCTAAATTTCATTGATTTTGCATTCAATCCAAAATCAATACACATGATAAACGTTAGGTGGGTGGCAGTCAAGTGATGCCCGATGCGGCTGTTTACTCATTATTGATGATGTTTTGCTGTTTTCCATGTTTCGGAATCACAAAGACTTCTTGTGACCTGTCCAACTCCCTGGTCCCCTGTCAAAGGTTGTTTAGAACCTTTGTTTTTTTCAAACAAAAACTGTGACATAATATAATAACTTGTCCAAATATGCTTTTAAATGATTTATTGACATTAAAATTACTTTGTGTAGTGGTCCATGTGATATTCAAAAACTGCACAACAACAATTGAACAAATAGATAATGTTAGAGTGAATTAGAAAAGTTTGGATGGAGTCGGATTTAAATGTTGGCAAATGTTGGCAAGGTGTCGTTATAAACCCCGTAAACCATCCCGGGTAGTGAAAAGAGGTCCCCCTATGAACATTAACCTTTAACAAACAACTCAAAACAATCAAAACTAATTTCTTATTAATGTCATAGCATTCCTCAATTATTTACCAGCACCACTTTCTTATTAATATTTTGAAAAATACTTTATATTATTTTTGTATTTTTTTTAAAAAAATTTATTTATAACAATGCTTCTTCTTTATTCATTTCATAAAAATAGAGCATGTTATTCTAACAAAACAATATCATAGATATAATTAATGAGAAATTTCTTTCATCCAAACCCGGTCTATGCTTTGTTTAAACTCTTTGAATAACACAATCCCAATAAGTTTTCAGACCTGTAACATATTCCGTCAAATCGTGTCCCTGACCACTACCCGGTCGCAATGATTTACTTGCCTTTCCATCTTCGATACTACCTGGCCACAATGATTTACTTGCCTTTTCATCTTCGATACAATCGTATTCTCAAACGCAATTCCTTTTGATGCTTCTACCATCAGTGACGATTTTTTCACCCTGGTAATTTATCCACCATTGGTTAATGATTTGACCCTAGAAAAGAAGTAGAGAGGAAATGAAAGATAGATCAAAGATCTAAGAACGTTACTTTGAGGGTTTCGTATAAATAAAACCATAGAAAACGACTAAAGAGAATCAAAACCCAAAATAACAGAAAAACTTCACCCCATAGATAGGTGCAGAAGCAAATCTAGAGAGAAGATAAATAGTAACTACTGTACAACTTGAGCAACATCAGACTCACCACTGCATGTATTATTTTTTAAAAAAATAAAAAATAAAAGAGTTGAAAAAAGAGGGAAGAAAGCTAGGGTTTCTTTGGCATCTCAAAAAGAATAAATATTATATGTTATCCATCTTGTATTGTTGATGCTCCATATTAGAACAAAGGTAAAGCTTAGAAAATGAGAATAGATGACAATGAGTGATATAATTGTAGCTCACTCAAAGTTATTAACGTGTCAATACGAGATTCAATTTTATCTAATTTTATGATAAGATAAATAAATAGTAACTTTAAAATATTGAGGGTATAGAAAACAAAACTAATGAAACAAATTTAGAAACAAAAGCTTGGTCCTCGATTGAGAGATACCAGAAGGGGTAGTCAGCAATGGGGTACACCCACAAATAAGAAAATGCCAAAATAAGAGGGAGTACCTGTAATGTGTATACGTGTGATTGAAAAAGTCTTAGGGTTGAGGATTTTGTGGCATGCCCACTTATTACCCAAAGCCACAAGATTCAAAGCTGGCGTGTAATGAAAGCTACATCTACCCCATTCTCAGCCACCACTTTCTTCATGTCTCCCTTTACTTTTTGAGGCTGCTTTTATCTTGTGGCCTTGATTGCCCAAAAGCAAATTTGGATATGAATTTTTAATGATTACTTCTTTGAATTATTCACAATTTGATAAGTTTTAATTAATTCATCTATTCTAATAGGTTTTGAACAGTTGGTCCATCTATCTAATAAGTGCACCGAATTCCAAACCGAAATATTAAAGTAACTCTAAATACTCATCTTATGCTGCTCTAAAAATAAAGTAATTTTTAAAATTATTATTTGATCAAAATTGAATAGTGATAAATCATAAGTTCAACTGTAATTTTAAAAACCACATTATTCTTGGAGGGAAACAAAAAAGAATTCTAAGATTATTCAAATATTTACGGTACATGGATGTGTCCATACAAAAAAGTGTCCCGCCTTGTGAGGATAATCTTGAAATGGAAAGGAAGATATATATCATATTAGACTTTATAGGTCTAATGGAGTATATGTTGCCAAGTTATTTGAATTTTTTAAATGATTTGATACAATATATATGGTTAGATATAACAAAATAAGAATTTAAACAATCAAATGTTGAATAATGTTATTTAATAGACTATTTTTTTTTTTTTGAAACATATCATATTCATTCATTGATAAAAGTTGCGAGCCTAAAGCTCTTACAAACAGAGCAAAAAACTCTGAAGTAAATCATAGCTGAAGCTAAAGATACAGTCATCAACAACAGACCAAATCAACCAAAACACAGCATCCGCTAACCTATGACTAAATATCAGGTTGAAAACTCAGATCTGCATTAAACAGACACCATCTAATGCATAGGTAGCACTTATTCCTCGGCCTTGAGAGCAAAACCCCCAAGCCGATACTTATTCCTCGGCCTTGAGAGCAAAACCCCCAAGCCGATACTTATTCCTCGGCTTTGAGAGCAAAACTCACAAGCCGATACTCATCCTCCTCGACTCGAAAGCCAAGATAAATTTCACATCCACAACCCAAAGGTTTGGACTAGTAATATCGGGCAGCAACCGGGCGCAATAAAGCAGGAAGAGAAAGCCTTATTACAAGCATAAATAAAACCATACAGGGAAATAAAGGGAACAATAAAACTAATGCAGGAAAAGAAATTACAGCAAATAAAATCAAATGCAGGGAAACTCAAAGGAAATACAAAACAGAAAAACAACAAAATATGAAAATAAATGCGAAAAACACTCAAAGCGGGTCACGGCAACCGGAGGAGGCCGATCGCGAGCTGGCCGGAAACCGCCGCGGAAGGTGACACAAAAAGCTTGGCGTAGGAGGGGCGCGTGAAAAGACCCGACAGCGAGCGATGAGCAGCAAAGCGAACGCGGAGGAAATCGGTGGCACACACAAACAAACAGGGAGGGGGAGAGTTTGAGTGAAAACCCCCAAAAGCAGTACTCACCGAGAGAGAACACGAGTACAATAGAACATAAAACACCAAAGACAGAAACAAACCTAAAACAAAAATCGGGAAGCAAGGAAGGGAGGAGGGATGCAGGCAACGGGCATCTCTCCTCCCCTGAGGCGGTGGCGCTCTAGAGGAGGGCTTAAGGTTTCACAAGGCTTGAAACAATTTATAGTTGGCAAGCACCTTAAAGGCCAAAAAAATTATTTAATAGACTATTATATGACTATCATACAGCCTTTTTTTTTTAGTAGACTATTATATGACTATCGTACAACTAAAATAAATGACGTGATAGTAAAAATTAGTCTTTGATTTTTTTTTTCCTTTTATAATTATTATGTACTGATCAAAGGATTAAATTTCGTTGAAATTTTTTTTGACATGTCTCCAAGGGATAGCTCAATCGGCTGTGGATCACACCTTATGAAGCAGAGGTCACTAGTTCGAATCCCCCCTCCCCCTCACCTTGTGTGGACATGTCAAAAAAAAATTCGAGTAATGTTCTAAGTCTTCTTAAAGTCCTCTTGAAGTCATCCCAAATGTGATGTGACTTTTAAAATCACCAATAGATCAAAGTTTAATACATCTCATTTCAAATTCAACGATAATTTTAAAAACTACATCACATTTGGGATGACCCTATGATGACTCTAAGAAGACTTATAATATTACTCTTAAATTTCACTCCTAAATTGTCAAATTATATGATAGTTATATAATAATTTATTAAATAACATTACCCTCAAATGTTTTATTCGAACTTGGATCCTTCATTCTTAGCCTTGTTCATATGGAGGCTTTTAATTGGGCCATTCTGGACTAGGGCTCTACAAAAGATTTCCCAGAAAGTGTTCCAGCTTCTTCCACCTGGCCTTGCTCAAATGGGGCTTTGGATTGGGCCAAATCTGAATGATGGCTCCTTAAAAGAAAGAAGAGCTCTTGTTGAGAGGTTAGGCATGAAATGAATTTGGCCCAAGCAGTGGGCAATTTGTTTAATTTCATATCAGCCACTTAAAAAAATAAAAATAAATAAAAACAAAAAAAAAATCATTTAAAATATATCAAGTTTATTTATATATTTATAATTAACGTTGTATATTATATAGTTAATATATTTAAATATGTATAGTTAAATGTTTATATAATTAAAAAAAATTATATATTTATAGTTAATTATAGTAAGTGGAGCAGCACTAGTGCTGACTGCTGAGCGACCACCTCAAACTTCACACTATTATTTTACTCCAAACAACTAATCAATTTTATTTTAATTACAATCTAATCGCCTTGTCCGAGAATAAAAAACAGAAGCCATCATATGAACCACAGACGGGACAAAAAAATGAAAAAGAAGTTATTTCAAAACAACCCTCCCAAATCTCGTTTCTTTACTTCAAGGCCCGACCTTCCATGCCATTACCTATTAGGGAATGTGTATGGCGTTAATGAATATGATCATCTCTATTTCATTTATAGTATCTAGTTAGCGTTTTTAAGAGGAATAAAATTATCATTCTAATTTTTAAATAATTTTACTCCTCTAAAGTACATCAACTAGATATTATCCATTTCTAACGTCGTTTAAGGGGTCGGTGTAAGTTGTTGGTGAATTAGCTGATTTGATTTTGCATGTTTGTTCTGTAAATTCAATGTTATGTTTTAGGCCAACTTTTTTTTTAATATCATATACCAAACGACTTTCTCTTTTCGGTGAAACGACATTGTAGATGATTAAAGCGCATTCGTCCCGAACCCTTATTAGGTGTCATAGGATCCCCATGGATGATTTTAGGGGATTAATAAGAAAGTGTAGCTTTATTATACTAATTGATTAAATGGGACATGAATTGACTTACATAAAAAGACAGCTACAAAGTTGGAAGTTTCCCTAAAGGTATGGTCTCAAGTTAGTTTATTGAATCGAAGTTGATTATTATCTCTTTAAAAGCATTGTCCATGGCGTAACTTAAGCTAGAATTGATTGAAATTAGTCAACTACACTACATTATCACCATCACTCCCAACAGTGACTTTGAAAAGAATATGCAACCACTTTCCTTTGCTAATATTTTCAGCATTTTTCAGGGATACTTTCTTCACAAGGGGCTCTCAACCTTTGATATCTAGGACCTACAATCGGTTGTTCATTATTAAGGTTGTTGGCTATATGATTAGGAACAGAGATTATAAGGATCAAGCCATGGCCCATGATGAAATGATCGAGTTAAATAATTAGAATTAGTAATCATCTTATAAGAAAAAAAAAAAAGAAAAAAAAAAAGAGTTATTAGGAGTACTTCAGCTTGTATTACAAATCTTTTAAGGGGAACTTCACTTCACTTTAAACCATTGAACAAATCTGCATTTGGAGAAGACCTCCCGAATTTAAAAAACTCTCAATTTCACCCATGAACTTTCAATTTAATGCAATGTACCCCCTCAGTTAGTTTTTAAACGTTAAAAGTGATAAAATGACCATTATATCTTGGCTTTTTTATAAAATTTCAAAATTGCCCTTAATTTCAAATAAAAAATAAAGTTATTATAAAAAAAAATAATACAAGGTGACCTTGACCCCCCTTTTTTTTCTTCAATAATAATAAAAAAAACAAACAAACAAAAAATGAAGATCGAAGGGTAATTTAATCTTTTTAAGGGTTTCCATTAGGGTTTAATGGAAAAAATTGACAGAGTGGGGTAAATTGTATCAAATTGAAAATTTAATGATAAAATTGAAAGTTTTTAAAATTTGAAAGGTATTCTCAAAACTGAGAATTTTTGAAATTTGCGTGGTATTTCAATGGTTCTTTGTGAAGTTTCTCAGATCTTTTACAAATGGTTATAAGAATTCACCCCACTAATTCAATTAGCCACCTAACAATTAAATTGACCAGTAAAATTTTATTGCTTGATTTTGTTTTACCATTAAGATATTATCACGTAAATTTGTAAGAAACTATGATAAAGACATTTTCCGGCAGGAAGCATCTTTAGTTCTAATCACTACACTAGTATGTGGATATTCCACTAAGAATTACACTTACTAGTTACTGCCATAATGAGATATAGGACGCCAAGTTGAGAAAAACAGGAAAAGAAAGAAAGAAAGAAAGAAAGAAAGAAAGAAAAGGTTTACTTGACTGAACATCAAATTGATGCAATCAACACTTAGGCCAATAAGTTTTTTGTCATTGATATCAGATCTATTTATCTCTCTCTAACCCCCAAAACCTATTCAAAGAACAAAATAAAACAACAAAGTTGAAGGAGAAATCTGACTTACCACAGTGATTGTCACTCGTTTTCAAATTCGGAGCTATCAAAAACAAACGATGGGATTCCGCAACTCCCAAATTCACAAGCGAGGAGGCATGGGAAAAGATGTATATATAGTGCTATTGTTATAATTATGTTAAATTTGTACGGATTTTTTTTACAATGTGCAATTTTGATCACGTAAATTGCCTCCGACATTTTTGATTTGAAGTGTGTTTTAAGAAAAGCTTCAAATTGAAGATTCTCCTTTAACACAATTTTTGGCTTTTTTTTGAGGTAAAACGCGCTTTTTGGGAAGTATACCAAACAACCCTTTTTTTTCCTTCTTCGGTGAAACGTCTTTTTAGGTGAAAAAAGCATGTTTGTCCCTCTAAAACACAATCCTAACATTTCAATCTTATATTGGAAAGATGAATAGCTCATATAGAGTGAATGATTTATAAATATATTTATGGGTGTTAAATCTCACACAGCTTACTTACTAAATGAAACTGTACTTATTAAGTGACTATAGTGATAGCGCACAAGCAACTAACGTTTTTGCTTAATCGTTAATCACATGGATGATGTAACTTAAGCTAAAATTGATTGAAATTACTCCAAAATTGTCTTTGAAAAGAATATCCAACTACTTTCCTTTGCTATTGCTATATGATGGTGCTCCTAACTAACGTTTTTTCAGGATTTAATCAAGCATTTTCTAGGATACTTTCTTGATCACAAGGGGCTCAACCTTTGATATCTAGGACCCTACAATAGGACTTCTATAATTAAGGGTTGGTAACTACATGATTAGGACCAGGGACTAGAAGGATAAAGCCATGGCCCATAACAAAATTGTTGGTCCGGTTTTAATTACTATCAAGTATATATGTGTCGTTGTACAAATATTGAGTCCCATATTAAGAAGATATCGAAAATGTGAGCGATGTTTTAACGGTGTGACTAAAAGACTCTAATCTCCCTAACAATCACTTGATTAGGGCATCAGTATCATGTGATATTCCACTAATTAAGAATTATACTTTTTGCCATGATGAGATATAGGGGGAAAGAATAAATAAAGAAAGAAAAGGTTTACTTAGTCCAACACTACTCATTTTACCAAGTAAACGTTTTTCCATGTGCTTCTGCCGTGGCTCCGAAGCAATAATATCCAATATATATATAAAAAGAATGTTTTGTTGGTGATTCCTCATATTCATCATTTAATCTTAGTCTTGATGTCTTGTTTATATGTTGGATTACCTCGTAATTTCATGAAATGTTTACTGATCCTAAGCTTAAACCACTAAATGTTTGGTAAACCCTCTATTGTGGTACACTTTATGAGTGTTGAGTCCCATATTAAAAAAAATAAAGAAAAAGAGTAATTTATATACTTAAGTGAACCCAAGCTGAGTAAAAGAGCCACTCAATCCTCTCGTCTCTCTCTCTCTCTCTCTCTCTCTCTGAGAAACACAATGCCACCCCTACTTAAGGAGGAAGGTAAACCTTCTAGTTTTCCTCCTCTTCCCATTAGCTTAAAATTTTGAGTTAAGAGTGGTATTCAAATATGTATACATATTAATATTTAATGTATTCTTTGTAAAAACTTGCTGACTACAAATCTCCCAACACCCTCTACTCCAGACCATATATTTCAATTGAAATAATCTATTATTGTTACTTGCCAAGCCTTCTGCTCACCTTTTATTTCTCCAATTTTCAGGAATTAAGACGATCAAACATAATAGATCGGAATGTTTAGGCTCTTTTGGGGAAATTTGCATTCACATATTCCATTTGTTATGCTATGATCATGCATTGTAGTGGTTTATAAGTTCTCTAAATTTTCTAACATGTAACCTTGGCACCTATGAAGCTTTTAAGGTTACCAAATTACAAATCTGTCCTCACGGGTTTGAGAGGCATTATACATGCGACAAATTAAGATGATTGCTTGAGCCTTGAATATTGGGAAAGTTGGGGAGTATGGTTGGAGCTCATTTAAGATGATTGCTTGAATAGTGAGAAATTCCAAGGCTCCTCCAGCTTAGGAAAAAAGAAAAGCAGCAGATAAAGGTCGAGAGAGACCATATTCTCTCCTACACGTATAAGTCTCTTATAAATTGACATGACACTCATGTAGATTGTCACGTCATCCACTAATCAATTAAATTTTTTATTTACCTCATATTATATCAGACGACACTTATTTAAATTGTCACACAATCAATTTGTAAGAAAATTACAATAAAAACTGTCCTACTTAAAACATTTTCCTTTCCTCACAGTTTTGTTCACTCATGAGTTGCCTACAAGTTGTCTCTTGCAAACTTTTCCCCCCTGCTACTTTCACTTTACATGGTGCAGGAAGAGCATTATTAAAGCATGTTGGGAGTGAACCATGCATAGAAAGGAAGCTCAATCTATGGCTACTTCACTTTCTCATTATCTTTAGTACAGGCTTATTAGCTCACGAGCTAGCTTAAACATGCAACAATAGCACTGCTGCATATATATTTGATTAACAAAATCATTATTGAGGCAGTTGTATTTGTTCAACTATATATTTCTCATCCAATTAAACTGTTTTAATTCCACATGCTTGCATTGCTTTCTTTGTGGGGAACGTGATGGACCCATCTAATTATAGGTGCGCGTGCAATAAGAAACCCAATTAAAGTGTTGTCCTTTTTTTTTTTAAAAAAAAAAAAACATTAATAAAAGTGTTGTCTTTGACAAAATCTACAACTCTTTTACAGTTTTGTTGATATTTTTATAGGAGTATCTTTCTTTTGCTTTGTCAGCATTTCAAATGCCTGACATCATGCCACCATTAGGGGCCCGGGTGCTCCTCCTCCCAATCGACCATGAGGGAATTTCTCAACCCCAAGTACATAAACAAATGATTTTTTTTCACATTTTTGGTCTGTTTGTTGTCTATTTCTGTTCTTTTTTTTTTTTATTATTTTTTTGCAAATTAACGGGTTTTTTTACAAATTTAATAGTTGATTTGCAAAAAAAAAAAAAAAAAAAAAAGACTGCAAATGAATCAAATAGTAATGTTAAACATATTCTTACTTTTTCCACATTCATGAGTGGTTTTTAAAACAACTGTCAGATTAAAATATAAAAAGATCTATCATAAATTCAACGATGGTTTTTAAAATCCGCTTATGAGTGTGAGAAAAAGAGTTCGCAGATGTGAGAGTGTGTGTAGCATTACCCATCACAAAAAGTCGTATAACATTTTGAAAATGTGTTTGAAAAAAATAACAATTTAAAAACGCGACATTTTTTTTTTTTATTTCTAAGGCACTGTTTTTACAAGCGGCATGTTTTATTAAATGCTAAATTACATTTTTAAAAAGAGTAATGCTAAAAATTATATTTTTTATTTTATAATGCTGATGTAATAATCTCAATCAATCTTTGAATTAATCAGATTTGCATGACATTACCATAATTCAAAATCATTTCTCCTCTCACAAAATGAATTTGGAATTTCCCTCTAAAGGGTGGATTGGTTTCACTTGCTGTAAGAGAAAGGAGGAAAATCACAGAAATAAAAAGGTGGGAAAAATAAATAAATATATGATTGTGAAGTTCTCTGGTGTATTCTTATAGATTCTTATTTTATATTTTCTTACATGTAGATCTCAAAACAGTTCGTCTCCATCAGTGGGGAATATAGATATACAGGTGCTTTGAAGTTTGAAGAAGTATTATTTTGACTTTCTTTATTTAACTCATGGGTTTCTAATTGCATATTAATTCTTTGTAGATAATCAATCATATAATTAATTAAGTTGCTCGGAGGAGTACTATTCTGACTTTAACTCATGATAGGTTTCTAAATTCTAATCATATTTTCCTGTAGATAATCAGTCTCTTTCAAATAAAAATATATAATTGTCTCTTAATTATTAAGAACTAATACTTGGCTTTTGAAGTTCAAATCAACATATTCAAATCCTTTTATTATTATTAGGTTGGTGGAATAATGCAGAGATTCTGACTATCTAAAAGAGAAAGGTTGACCCAAACAAGTGAATTCTACGTTTTAAATTGCCCGAAACAAGTGAACTCTACAACCTAATATTCTCTTGCGCTCCCAAATTTTTGTGTTATTCAAATAATTAACGTAATATTGGGAAATTCTTATCCTAAATCAGTCGATTTGGCATGTTTGTATTATATTCTAGCTTTGCTATTTTGGCAGAATGCTTGAATGTTATAAGATAGAAGTCGACTAACATTAGCATTTTTCTAGTCTAATGATGATCAGGACTCATATATATATATATATAAGTTGGTAGTTTATCTAACCGACAAGTCGTCGTGAGCCCTTGTCATAAGCTGCTAAATCCTATCTTACTTTGCCAGCTTCGATTTAGTAGAAAACAAGGAAAGGATTGCATTAATTAATCCTCACTGTTTTTAATATTATTTTTTATTTTTAAATTCAATTAATTAACTGTTCAATAAACTGAAGAGTTAATGTGAGAGGGCAACGGCGGTTGGATAGCCTAGATGCAGAGACAGATTTAGGAGGGGGACCGGCAATGGCCTTGGTCCCCCCCAAATTACAAGAAAGGCAAAAAAAAAAAAAAAAAGAAGTATTTTTTGCCAATTGATCCTTAAAAAAAAAGAATTGGCCCTAGATCCCTCAAATTCAAAACTAGCTCCATCCTTGCAGCTAGACGGATAAGAGATTTACAAGTTTACTTGTTATTTTATATGAACTGTTTGTATTACATATAATACATGCAACTTATTGCTCCTGATCTTCGTCCCCATATATAACATATATGTCATGGATGTAAGAATGTGGAATATAAATAATGATGGTATAAATGTATTTTTATTTTTGAATTAACAACCATTAACTATAAATATTTTACACTTGTGCTACATGGTTAATGGTCTAACTTTTTCATCCTTGTAAGTAGTAAAGAACATGGTTAAGTTGGATTGGCCTATAATATATGCTAACCCAAATTGTAAATGATTGTAAAAATGTGTATTAAAATCTCTTTATATGCAGTTGGTGCATTCATCATATAAATTATTATTTTTTAATATAAGAATAATTTTAGTTTTCTTACGCACTGCTAACCATAAAATTATACTGTATTAACACACGGAGTGTATTCATCATATTATTATTATTATTATTTTTTTTAACAAATAAAAACTCCGGGCGTGCAAATTATATTGTATTAACACACGAATGAACTCTGAACATTTTTTTTTTTCTTATATATATAATTTTTGTGGATGACTTCAGTACTGAGGTAATCACAGGAATCGTGGACATCACGATCCATATATGCGATTGTAATTTTCCAAGTTGGAGGATAAATTTCTCCTCTACTTTTTTGCTTTGTTTTGTTCTCTCTCTTATTCTAACTTGTTAAGAGCTTTAGCCTTTAGTGCACATTTCAACACGTCTATCAGTTGGAGCCCTTGACTTGCCCAATTTTTTTTATATTTAATAATGGAAAAGGTTATACAAATTGGTCATAAAATCACCCAATTCAATGTATATTGAATAAAAATTTAAGAAAAGAGTTCCCGTAAAGGGCCGGTGTTGAAACAGCCATTAGAGAGTCTGCTTATTACTGCAATGACAATAAGGTGATCACTTGAACACCACAGTGGAATTTTGTGGAATATACAAAACTCCACAAAGGATTTCAATTTACGGTGTCACCAAAACAAAACAAGGCCGGGAAACACGTAAAAGCAAGAGAAAAATTCAACACCAATTTGGTAATAATGATTATAGTATTGAATACCCATCTTTGTCAAAGATTCTTTGATAGCTCGAGTGAAATAATTAGGTTAAAAAAGAAAACACATTATATAAACGATAATGAATATCAATGCTGAGATCTCTTTTTCAAGTTGTTAAAAGACCCCATCACATTAATTTTATTTTATTTTTTTTTAAAGAAAATATCACACTGTTATTTCTTGAGAATATATATATATATTCCCTGGCATGCTTTCAAGTTTCAATAAACAAAGTCATGACTTTCAACTGCCAAACGTACTGCAAAGTTTTCACATGATATTTCATTTTCTCAGAATTTTCAGCTTTTTATTTATTCAATCCCAATAATAATAATAATAATAAAATTTCCTATCGTCCTCTTCTTATAACCTTATAATTATTTGTTATTAGAGTGTTGTTAGGGTTGTAATAACTTTTATTTGAAGTCTTTTATAATCGACTAACATTAGCCTGGTTGGATAAAATTATAGCATCTAACCTTTTTTAAGTTGACATGATAGTTTACTTAACATTTACCTCATCAAACGTCAGCCACTATTCAATTAAATTTATTTGACAAGTTTTCGACATAACTTTGTAGGGGGTTTGTAGTTAAAATTGTAGTACTCTAAACATCATTTCCTATTTCAATCAATAGTAAATTAATAAATATTGGCTTTCTTCATTAAAACTTCTTGTTTCACCTTTGTTTTCTTCTTCTTCTTCTTCTTTTTTTTTTTTTTCTTAAGAACAAATAATCCAAAACAAAAAAAAAATATATTTAAATTTTTTTATCAAAATATTTTTTCAAAAAATGAAAAAAAAAAAAAAATCCAAAAACACTTAAACAAAGCCAATTGGCAATAGCCATAGGCCAATAGAGGAGCCTTCTCATTACATATGTAAATGTATTATTAGAATTTTGTGTCCCACAACCTAAACCGAGCGAGCAATGATATACGGTAATCTTTCATTTTTTTTTTTTTTTTTTTTAAATAATTAGAATATTAATTATGATTAAATTTACTATTTTTATAAATTTAAAATAAGTAAATCCAGATACTTTTGGGCTACCTGAATCAATAGAAAGTCCAAAAGTCTTTGCCCTCCTTGGTTAAATATAAACACAAATAGGCTTTTATATGTAAAATATATATATATATATATATATATATATATATATATATACTGTTTATCCAAAAATTAAATAGGTCTGAAATAATATATATATATATATTATTTCAGACCTATTTAATTTATTTTTGGATAAACAGTGATAACTGCTCGGAATCACCTTAAAGTAAGATTATCTCATCCGAATAAAGCAACGCTAGTGGTTGGCCACAGAACCGCTTTTGCTTAGCGCAATGATGGTGAAATTAAAGATCCAAAGATAAAATCGGACGGTGGACATTCACCCGGAAGGAAAAGGCAACCAATTGTACGGTGATGAGCGGTGAAATCCCAATGTACGTGATAAAAACGTACAACCCACGTGGCGCGAAGTTAGCTCGCTTTATATATCTCTCTTTATCACGTGACTCGACCGAAGTTCACCTCAGCTTTGGGAAAAAACAAAGCAAGGGCGAAACGGTAAATTACCCCATCCTTCCCATAGCTCCGCATACAGAAACCTCAACGACGTTGACGCTCCATCTGATTTCCCAGGCGCCTTGGCACATTCACAGAGAGAGAGAGAGAGAGAGACAGAGAGAGAGAGAGAGGGAGTAACAGTTGAGGTGTTTGAAGCTTGGAACCGACTCTCTCTCACAGACGCGCACATTGTTTTCGGTTTTGTTGTTGTTGTCGAGATCGTGGAGGGCGAGATTTCGCCGATTCTCACTGTTCCATCAAACTCCTTTCTGTTTTTCATTTCCTTCCTTTTTCTCACAGTTTCTTTCCTTTTTCCAATTTTCACCGCTTTATTCCAGCGTAGAAGCTTCGTTGTCTCTGATTTTCCTACAAATTTGCGCTTGGAAGCTACGTATTTGGATACTTGTATTTGTTTTCCTCGTTCTCAGCAAGTTTGCTTAGCTTGGTGAAATTGTAAACCTTATAAAAAAAGCTTTTGAAGATCTACTGGCCACTTCTGATTTTCAATTTATTCGAAGTTCGAAGCGTATCTAGGAGATTCGTGAGGTAAATCGTTTGGATTTGAAGGGGCGTTAGGTTTTTATTTATTTTTAATTTTTTTATTGAAGGATTTTACCGTTGGATTTAAATGCACGAAATTCGGGGGTTTGTATAAAAACGTTAAAAATGCCTCTTCAGATTTATATATTGGTTTCTGAAGCGGCTTTGGATTTTGGCGTTGCAGAGCACGGAGTTCGAGGAAGAGCGAGCAGAGAGAGTAGCAGAGGGTTCAGAGAGGAGGCGGAAACGGTGACGTTTGTGGGGCTCAGACTCAGAGAATAATATCTGGGAGCTGCATTGCCGAACGAATTGGATTTTTGGAGCTGTGCTCTTCGCTAACGGTTTCCTGAAAAGGACAAACAAGCCAGAGGTAAACTTAACGGAGTAAAAAATGTTGTGCTTGTAAATGATTAATCAGAGAGAGATGGGTGGTAGGTTGGGGGGCCAGTTTATTTGGAACGTTCCAAACTTGGATGGCCATTGGAAATTTATGTGATTTCCGTTGCTTCGTCTTCAAGCGTAGTGGGTAGCCACTGCAGTAAGTTTTTCTTTTCTTACATGCCATTGAGCGTTGTTGAAGGAAAGAAAAAAAAAAAGGGAAAAATAAAAACAGTTTAGAATCCATGTCTTTTCTTGTTTGGAATAAAGCTTGGAACCAAAGAATCATCAAAGTGAGTTTAATCACAACTTTTACGCTTTTCTATTTTGTTGGGTGCTTGGATGATACTCATAATTTGCTTGTTTTTGCAGATATAAAAATAAAACGGGTTTTTTTTTTTTTTTAATATATATATATATATTTTTTTTCTTTTTTGGGTTGTTGGATAAAACGCATGGTCTGCTTGTTGGTGCTGATGTAACCTTAATTTGTGTTTTTTTTTTTTTTGGTGGTTCCTTAGCCTTTTGAGGTTGGTTGGTTAACAACCATGATTAGCTTCTTGTTGCAGATAATGAAGGGCCTAATATATTTTTATTTTTTTTATTTTGCAGATATAAAGCCATCTTGCATTTTTGAAAAGCAAAAGCAACTGAGAGTACTGGACCGCTAGCCCTCGTTTCTCCTCTTTGGGAGTTTTGGAATATGGTTTTAAATTGATTGAATTGGCTGTTGGGTTTTGACGAGCTGCTGGTAGAAACTGGAGAGTGAGAAAATGGGAGCTATAGGTGGGGAAGAGCTAATGAAGTGGGAGAAGATACAAGCAATGAGTGGTCGTGAGGAGAAGATTCTTGTTCTGGTGCGGTTGAGGCCTTTGAGCGAGAAGGAGACTGCATCTAATGAAGCAGCAGACTGGGAATGCATCAATGACACCACAATCTTATACCGGAACACCTTGCGTGAGGGATCCACATTTCCAAGCACCTATACGTTTGGTAAGGACATGTTCATCTATATCTTTACTTCGTTCACTGCAAATCTTTTTCAATGTTTCCTGGGGTTAAATTGCGGGGGATCCACATTTCCATGCCTCGTGGTTAAATTTTGCTGGGGTCTAGTTGAATTTGTAGATGGTTGGGAATTACATTGCCGTCATATTTGCCTAGGGATATTTTCTCTACTCTCCTTAAATTCTAATTCTTGGCTAATTAGACCAAAAGTACTTTCATGATTTCTCTAAGTGCATGTTTATCCTGTTAAAGTACTGATTAAATAATTAAATTTACCTAGTGTAAAAGATGATTTCTCTCAAGGAAGTTTTTCCAGGCCTATACAACATAGCTAGTGTAAAAGATGCGTCTATTGCTGCTAACATGGATTTCACGGGTGGGACACTTCAATGGAATGTTAGTTTATTTCGGTTGGTGCATGATTGGGAATTGGAAGTGCTAGCTTCGTTCTATACTTTGTTGTATTCACATAGAATGAGTAGGGAAGGGGAGGACAAAATTTGGTGGGTTTCGTCTAGCAAAGGGAAATTCGATGTTGGATCATTCTACAATATTCTTGCAAGCAAAGAAGCTAGTCCTTTTCCTTAGAAGAGTATTTGGCGTACCAAGGCACCTTCAAGAGTGGCTTTCTTCACTTAGATGGCGGTGTTAGGGAAGATCCTTACCATTGACAATCTTAGAAAGAGAAATCTTATTGTGATCAATAGATGTTGCTTGTGCAAATTGGATGGAGAGACTATCGATCATCTTCTTCTTCACTGTGAGATTGCTAGTTCTTTATGGTATGCTATTTTCAGTCGGTTTGGATTGTCATGGGTCATGCCTAGCAGTGTGGCGGGTTTGTTTGCTTGTTGGTGGTTGGGAGGTCATTCTTAGAGTGCTGTTGTGTGGAAAATGGTTCCTCAATTCTTCATGTGGTGTTTATGGTTAGAAAGGAATGAGAAATGCTTTGAGGATTCTGAGAAATCCTTGGAGGAGCTCACAGCCTTCTTCTTTTACACTCTTTTCACTTGGACAGTAGCTTGGCTCGCTCCTTTAGTGATTAGCTATCTTGATTTCCTTGTTCTTTTCTCTTCTTGTAGTTAGGCGGTGCTCTTGTATACTCCTTGTGTACTAGGGTTGCGCCCCTCTGCGCTTTTGATATATAAACATTACTTATCAAAAAAATAATAATTAAATTTATCTATTTCTATCAGCTTAAGCTTTTAGGACAAGTGGTGATTTAACATGGTATTAGAGCTAAAGATCTTGATTTTGAAGCTTGACTCCATCATTCACCCTCCATTTAATTAAAATATTTCATGTGTTGGGCCTCACCGATTAAAAGGAAGTTTGAGCCTACATGTGAGGGAGAGTGTTAAAGTATTGATTAAATAATTAAATTTACCTTTTCCTATCCCATAAATTCCATTATAGGTTCAAGTGTCGAAACTAGTCTTAGATCTTTCCAATGCATCAAACTTCAAGATAGGTGTTCTTTCTTTGGGTTGAATTTTAAAGCAGTTTTCATTCAACAGTCGTATTATTCAGAGTTCATATTTTCATAGGGTTGGTGTATGTTATCCCATATCTTTTTCTTTGGCCATGTTTGGGTGATAGACAGAGTATTTCGAGGTGACTGTTCTACAAGGCAGGTATACGAGGAAGGAGCCAAAGCAATTGCTCTTTCAGTTGTCAGCGGTATTAACTGTAAGTATAATTTGGTATCATGGCTGTTTGTTTTCTGTATGTCGCTTATTACTTAACAAGTGAAATGTTTCCACAATTTTGTATTTTCAGCAAGTATTTTTGCGTATGGGCAAACAAGCAGTGGAAAGACATACACCATGGTTGGAATAACTGAGCATACAGTGGCAGATATATTTGATTATATACACAGGGTAATAAAAACTACAAACGTGATATGTTTGTTCCATTAGAACTTTTTATGCTTCACAAATATCCTTGTTTGTGGACCTTGTTAACATAAAGATTGTTGTCATTATTTCAGCATGAAGAAAGAGCTTTTGTTTTGAAGTTCTCAGCCATTGAGATATACAATGAAGCTGTCAGAGACCTCCTTAGTGAAGATAATACTCCTCTTAGGCTGCTAGATGATCCTGAGGTGAATGTCAGTTATCTTGTAAATTCGTCCCATGAGTATATCAGTGTATACAAATTTATCTTGTGATATCTCATTTTCATCAGCGAGGGACTGTCGTGGAGAAAGTCACAGAAGAAATTTTGAGGGATTGGAGCCATTTAAAGGAACTCCTTTCCATTTGCGAAGGTAAAGCATTTTACAAAATCCTGCTGTTAAATTTTAATATTTTGTATCTTTATATAATTTGTTGTATAATTGCAGCTCAAAGACAGATAGGGGAGACCTCGCTGAATGAGAGAAGTTCCAGATCTCACCAAATTATCAAATTGGTTTGCCTCTCCTTCCTCTTCTCATTAGAGCGTTCACTTTTTATATGCATTGTTCTAGAATTTTTTATGTAAATATTCTTTGGGTGTTGACTCTTGTAGACAATTGAAAGTTCTGCTCGTGAGTTCTTAGGCAAAGGCAATTCAACCACCCTAGCAGCAAGTGTGGTATAGATAAATTTATGTTCTTTTCAATCTGTTGTTCAATCAATAAAACATTGCCTGTGAATTTTATTAGAAGATTCTAATTCACAAAATTAAAATACAAAAAATAATTAGGCTGATAAAAATTTTATGCCTATGTTTGTTTGCAGAATTTTATAGATTTGGCGGGAAGCGAGCGTGCATCTCAAGCATTATCAGCTGGGGCAAGATTGAAAGAAGGTTGCCACATAAACCGTAGTTTACTTACTCTGGGAACTGTTATTCGCAAGCTAAGGTTGTCTAATTCTTCCTTTCTTAACAATATTCTCCTGCAAATTCGTTCCTTAGCTTGTGAATTTTTTAATCTATCATTACTTAAGGTTGTGGTTACGACTATTGGTTAGTTACTGATAAGGTAACTATATTTTTTGCACCCCCCCCCCTTTAAATTACCCCCTAATTTGCACTTACACCCATAAATTACGACTCATTGCAACTCGCTCTCCCAAACTACCACTTTGTTATGAATAGGTTCCTGAGTCAAATATATGCATATATGGATAGAAAATGCATTACGTGCCTGGGCACGGGACACTGGAGCATTTTTTTTCCTGACAAACTTACCCCCAATTGAATTGAAATGCACTGTTTAACATTTCTTGACAAAGTAAAAAAACAAAGAAAGGGATTTAATATATGGTTCTCACTTCTTTATCTTTCATGATGGCCGTGTAAAAATATGGGTCTCTCCTTTTTTTCACAATGGCTGGGAAGGGATGCAGAGAAGACAGCAAGCTTAGGTGAAGGGGGTCACTGGTGTTGGGGAGGGAGTGATCGTGCAGCCACCTTTGTTGTGGAGGGAGTTTGCAAATTAGGGCCAATTTCATTGGTCTATCTGAGAAAGCCAGTGAAAAGCTGTCAAAAATCAGTAAGAGTCTTGACAAAGAAGATGGATTGGATTGAGGGAATCAGGTTGCTGATAAAGGATATTTTACCCAGAAAATGATCAATGAAATACGCAAATGGTGAAGAACCTGCACTTGATTGACTGAAGATTTAATTAATAATTTTAATTGCATTTGGGCATTTTGTAAAATAAAATGGAGGTATTTTGAGGAACCGATATTATTTTATATCAAACCAATGTGCTGGGTAATTTTGTCTTTTGATACTATCAAAATGAGGACATTTTCGGAAAAATAAATGGGCAGGCATGTAATGCATTTTCTATCCATATTTTAATGTCTATATCTTAATTGGGTACCTACTCGTAACAAAGTGATCGTTTGGGTTTAACAAAGTGATAGTTTGGGTTTGTGAGTTGTAGCAAATCGTAGTTTAGAGGTGTGAAAATGGAGTGGTAGTTTAGGCGGGCAAAATTTAATAAACCCTACTGATAATGTTTACTTCATTGCACATAGAACTTAATTTTTCTGGATCAATAGCAATACCTTGACTCTATTTCACCTATTAATTAACTATCACATAAACTGAAACTTGGTTGCTTTTGGCATGTTGTGTAGTATGTTGCATGCAGTAAGAATTACCGGAGGTTTTCTTCAAATGCATGACATTGATAATTCTGGAAGATAACTTCTTGTTACGTTATTGCCTCCGAATAATTTTTCTGTCACTTTTCGCATACTATCTGTGATGGAAATCAATTAAAAAATATTGGAAGGTAGAGTAGTTTCTCTGTATGGTGCGAATATAAGCAACCTTATGCCCTTTAAGAAACTAAACATAACCTTGTTCATCTATCATTGGCTTATTTCACATAGACACACAGATTTGTTCACTTATCATCACTTCATCACTCTTTCTCTCTCTCATGTGAGCTCATTTGCTTGATTTTCCTGCCTTTCTCAAGTTATCTGTTAATTAACATGTAAATAGAGATAAATACATTACTTCTAGCTTCATTTTCTGGCTATATGATTTGATGCAGTAAGGGAAGACATGGACACATCAATTACAGAGATTCTAAGCTAACACGCATACTGCAGCCTTGCTTGGGTGGCAATGCTAGAACTGCCATCATTTGCACTTTGAGTCCTGCACGAACCCATGTTGAGCAAACAAGAAACACTCTTTTGTTTGCTTGTTGTGCAAAAGAAGTGACAACGAAAGCACAGGTCAATGTTGTCATGTCTGATAAGGCCTTGGTTAAGCATTTGCAGAAAGAGCTGGCTAGATTGGAGAGTGAGTTGAGAACTCCCGCCCCTGCTTCATCAACTTCTGATTATGGTGCACTGCTGAGAAAGAAAGATCTCCGGATTGAAAAGGTTATGACTTGTTCTCTCTCTCTCTCTCTCTCTCCCTCCCCCCCCAACCAACACACACACATAAATTTCACCAAAATGCTGTCTAATTTCATAACATTTACAGATTTTACGGTGTTTATGAGCCAAAAAAAAGAAGAAAAAAGATATACCATGTTTGGCTTGCCGCCTGTGTGGTTTTTTTTTTTGGGGGGGTGGTGGGGGAAAGGGTAGGAAATAAGAATGGAATGAAAAATGCCTAGTTATAAGACTCTGAAGCTTTATATGAAACAAAGTTCAACATACCTGCAATGCCTACATAACCTTAACCACAAACAAAATTAAATAAATTGTTGCTCTCACAAGACTGAACTGTGTTTCTTGGACTCGGTCACTCTAAGGTGTGGGTGTCTATGTAGGTCATGCATGCATCTACAATGCCAAATTCAGTACCTGTTTATATGTTTGACCAGATTCCTTGATAATTCCGAGATAACTTGATAATTCGAAGATAAAATAAAGTGTGTTAGAAATCATATTGAATATAGACAAGTCACATTTTCTTTCTGAAAGTTCCACGTAGTAGCTGAAGAGACTAAAGTACTCTAAGGAGCACTTGACTAATTACAGTTGTTTTCATTTTTCTTTAGTTGGCTACATGTGATAGGTTTGTTTCCATAAGTAGCTGCATCTGACTCCAAACTGTGCCAGTGCCCATGCTGTATCTCACACTTTCTGAAAATTCTATTTAACATAATCCAGGAGGCTAACTAATCATATGATCTAATTGCACACACTACCTAAAACATTTTACACCAAGATTTTCTTTAGAAGCTAACATATAACCAACTTATAGCATTGACACTAGGATATGGTGGAGAAAGATGCATACAAATTATAAAGAGCAAGCAGCTTGTTAGGTATTGACTAATTGGTTATATGGTTATCTATCATGCAGATGGAGAAGGAGATTAGAGAGCTAACTAAGCAACGAGATCTTGCTGAATCTCGGGTTCAGGATTTGCTACGCATGGTTGGAAATGAACAGAATTCAAGACAAGTACATAATTTCCTAGTTATCATACAGTTTCAATGCATCTTCAGAATGCTGTTCACACTGCTAACTCTTGGTTTCTTCTCAATCAGGCCAGTATTAGTGATCATCATAAATCACAAGAGGAAGACCTGTCGGATGATGATTGTTCAGTGTCAGAGTCATCAAGTGTGGCTGGTTCATATTATCCAAATGGAGGTACCCGAAAGTTTAACAATCCTCATTATTATGATGGAGACAGCAGGAGCAATCCTGAGGACCCCTCCTACCAGGTTCGGGATAACACTGAAGACCATTCTCTTTCCGATGATACCTCTTCACCACTGTCAATTGGAGATAAATTTATTAGATCTGGTTTTATCCAGAGTCAAGAGGAGACTGCAGTTGGGACTGCAGAAGATCCTAATGACTACTGCAAGGAAGTTAGATGTATCGAAATGGAAGAGTCGAGGAAGAACAAGAACTCTGAATCCCATGCCTTAAGAACTGATGAAAATGAAGAAACACTGGCTTTGAGTGTTTCTGGGGATGGAGATGCAAGTGGCCAGGAACTGATGTTGACTCCTCTGAATGGAAATAGAGAAGTAAGTCAAATAAAAATGGTCTTGCATATTTTGCGTTGGAGTAGAAACTCCACAATATACAAATGACTATTGATTCTCTTGTCAGTTCTTACCCTGTTAAACCATCTCTGCAGGCCATGGTAGCTGGTATGACAAGTTCTGGAGGCCTTAAGTTAACTAGGAGCTGGAGCTGTAGGGCAAATCTCATGACTGATTCATCCTTTCCTGAGACAGCAGAACAAATTGAGAGTACCCCACCTAATGGATTGGAGAAAGGTTTCCCTGGAAGACCAGAAGGTCTCAGAAGGAAGTTACCTTTATTAACTTATGGTTCCAACACTTCGAGCTTGTCAAGAAATGATTCTCAATCTTCTTTTGAAAGTGCTTCCATAGATGAGCTAAGAACACACAGCATCAGAACTTCTGCCGATGAGGAAATTCCTGGCATCCACACTTTTGTTGCAGGACTAAAGGAAATGGCCAAACTTGATTACGAGAAGCAACTTGTTGATGGTCAGGTAAGAAGATACCTATTTGCTTGTATTTTGACTTTTTAGTTCTAATATTACTTTCTCAGAAATGTAATTTTTATTTTCATCTGCAAGTAGTCATCTTATTTTTTGCATATGCCATTTAGTTGTTCCTTGTGGCATATATCAGTGGTGTTAATGAATTCAACAGAATGTGAAATTGAACATTAGACATTTCTCTTATCCTTTTGATATGTTTTACTTGGGAAGTTTATCATACTATGTCAACAAGGGGTGGGAAGAACTGAAGACTGTTGCTACGATGATCCATGTCAAGAAGTACATGTTGGCTGGAGCACTTTTGCATAACGAATTATGTATCATACTCATGTTACGCCTGTAGAGTCTTGGCAGATATTATTAGAATTGTAAATTGCAAATTTTAGTAACCTTGGGCGAGGTTGTGTCTCTCATGAATTTTGCTTCCTCCATTTTGTGTACACATGCTAGGTTCAGGAAACAGGACAAACGGTTGATAAGTTTGGAAAGTCTGTGAAAGATGTAGGAGTTGATCCAATGCTTCCAGCACTGGAAACCCCTTCAGACTGGCCTCTGGAATTTGAGAGGCAGCAGAAAATGATTCTTGAACTATGGAAAACTTGCCATGTGTCATTAGTCCACAGAACCTACTTCTTCCTGCTCTTCAAAGGTGATCCAACGGATTCCATTTACTTAGGGGTGGAGCTAAGGAGACTGTCTTTCCTCAAGGAAACATTTTCTAATGGAAGTAAGACTGTGGAAGATGGTCGGACTCTCACACTGGCTTCAAGGTTGTCTCTCTTCTCTCTCTCTGCCTCTCTCTCCCCTGTATGCATAATCATCTTTCGAGAAGTTGCATCCTAATAATGTATCCAAACTAGAATATAAAATTCAGTATAGAACTGACCAAGAGAGTTTTTGCTTGCCATGTCTTTGAAAAAAACCCAATGAATCTAAATCTGAAAGTTTGGGATCAGAAAATTTTCAATGGATACCTATTTAACTTTCTTAATTAAATGTTATTGAAGTTCCCAATTTTTCTTAGAACTTTCCTCCCTCCAATCAAAGGCCAAGTAGAAATTAAAATTCATGTATTGTTTTATGTGTATGAAACTAACATGGTTATGTGGCGAGACAGCATGAAGGCTCTTGGTCGTGAGAGAGAGATGCTGAGCAAGCTGATGCAGAAAAGGTTTCCAGAAGTAGAGAGAAAGAGACTTTTCCAGAGGTGGGGTATTTCGTTGGACTCAAAGCGGCGGAGGCTACAGTTGGCCAACCAACTATGGAGCAACACCAACAATATGAATCACATCATAGAGAGTGCAGCCATTGTTGCAAAGCTTATCAGGTTTGTAGAGCAGGGGCGGGCACTCAAAGAGATGTTTGGGCTTAGCTTCAAACCTACACTCGCAAAGCGGCGAACCTTTAGCTGGAAAAACGGCAGGGCATCCCTTGTGTAAGCTTGCCTTATGCACCCCCCCACCCCCCCCATACATGTACAATTGTAGAGGTGATTTGTTCAATTCGACTGCCCCTTTAGCATTCTTTTTCACGATCCAGATTGAGGCAGATTGTCTTTGATTGTAATAGCAACTCTTCAAATCTCACTTAATCTTGCTTAGGTTAGAAAGCTACATTTGGTTTTGGTAATCTGGCTTTCTGGTTTTGTTGTATCTTTCACGAATATAATAATATATGCTTGTCAATTTCTGGTGTCTCAAAGTCTCAACCCCTCCCCCCCCTTCTCTCTCTCTCTCTCTCTCTCTCTCTCTAAATAGTGTTTATGAAACAGTGAGATGATCTCACAACTTACTGATTACATAATTACATGGCATTCTGTCGGCAGCATTGATTTGTGAATGATTTCTTTTTTTTTTTTTTTTTTT
>NC_081541.1:33062199-33097377 GCF_901000735.1 Corylus avellana | reverse complement strand
TTATGAAACAGTGAGATGATCTCACAGCTTACTGATTACATAATTACATGGCACTCTGTCGGCAGCATTGATTTGTGAATGATTTTTTCTTTTTTTCTTTTTATTTTCTGCACTATTGTATACCGTTAGATGAAATGGAAATGGAGAGGATCTTATTACATCAAAATCAATGAACCAATCATATCTCAACACATCACAGAACCAATCAAACCAATTGTATAGAAATTAATCCCCATTCCTATCTAATGGGTCCAACCCTATGACCTAATTGCACGACAAATCATCTTGATTTCATAATTTCATCTTCTGATTTTAATTATTCAAACATAGACAAGCAAAAATTTGAAGAATAAAAATAGTCAGGAAAGATAATTTTCTTAACATTGTTTGGAAGGGATCAAGATTCTCTAGATTTTCTAAGGCTAGTTTATTGTGAACTTTATAAAATCTTAATTCTAATCTTTAATTAAACGGTTTGGATTTTGTTATCATAATTACCCAGACCAGCCGGCGTGGCGTGATCTAGGTTGGCCGGCGTCGTCTGGGCTATCATGTGGTGGGTTTGTAGTTGGTGGTGGGTTTCGGTAGGAAAAATATGAAAATTTTATTCTAGAATATCTTTTGTTTTAACGCATGAGTTATTAGTAAAAATAAATTAGGTGTTTATACTTATTTTTGTTATGGTGTTCCACGCTGATTTATCATGCTCTTATTAGAGAGCACAAATGTCTTGATTTGTACCAACACCTTATAGAAGTTATTCTCTATTACAATATATACTTTTAATTGATTCACTCATACATAATAAAATCTAAACAACTGAGATAAGGTGCTATGTGCTACTTTTTTAAATGTCGTGACCTAATACTTATAGGTGTTAATAACATGTTTTTAATGTGGCATGACTCATTTGTTATGCCATGTGTACCTATGCAATTGGTTATAACGTAAATTTACATTGGCATCTAGCGGTTTTCGTCAAATGATTGGACGACATGAACTATTTTGCACAATTTGCAACCAGAGTGATCTTCAAGGTACTTTTGATACCCCAGGACGAGTTTGGTACAAGTGCAAATCACAAACCACAAGACGAAAAATGTAATTTTCCCAAAATAAATAATTAAAGAACCCTAATTATAAAATTATCTTAACAAATCTAGAAACTCCATGAAGGATGCCTAAAAGCAAAAGGTCCGTGGATAGAATAGAATTACAAAATAACTTAATGGGCCACAGTCTGTTTTCTTTGGATCTTAACCCATCCGCATAGGAGGCCTATTGGGCCAATCACAAAAGGGACTCGTGGAAATGGTGTCGTTCTCGTATCACTGCCTTTGACAAATCCAACCTGAAGGTGAGCGAGCAAGGGGAGAGAGAGAAGGACGAAGAATCTAGAGAGAGAGAGAGAGAGAGAGAGATGAGCGTGACCTCCACAGCAGGGTACTTCGCTCGGAGAGCAGCGCAGAGGGAGAGGGTTCGGATCCTGTACAGGCGAGCTCTCAAGGACAAGCTCAACTGGGCCGTCCATCGCCACATCTTCTACCAAGATGTAATCACTCACCCTCACGATCGTCGTTCTTCACAATCTATTCCATTTCCAATCTGATCTCGTTGTAATCTCAGCTCGTCTTACTTTTGACCTTTTCAATTTATGATTTTTCTCTGTTTCAGGCTTCAGAACTCCGCGAGCGTTTCGACGCCAACAAACACGTGGTTCGTTCTCTTCAAAATTTTCCTTCTATTTGTCTGTATATAGTTTATTTTTCTACAGAAAAAAAAAAAGAAGAGAAATTGATATTTTTGGCTCATAGTATAGTAATGTAGTAGCATATTTGCTTCTTTTTTCCAAAAATAAAAGAAAATTATAGCTGAAAAAAATATATAATTAATGGAAAATGTAACTTATAAGAGTGGCTTGCTACGAGTGTAATTCGCTGATTATAAATTTTATTTCTCGGTCTTATAGATATTTGCTGCTTTTTTTTTTTAATCTTATTTTTTTAGCCTAGTCGGCGATTTAAAAGATCCTGCATTTTACCAAAATCCGTAGTAGATTTTTCGTAGTTAGTTGCAGGGAATGATTATAGTTG
The DNA here is from genome assembly GCF_901000735.1 of Corylus avellana. NCBI lineage: Eukaryota > Viridiplantae > Streptophyta > Magnoliopsida > Fagales > Betulaceae > Corylus > Corylus avellana. The sequence goes on along the minus strand of NC_081541.1, from coordinate 33,095,284 downwards.
TATTTTCATAGTCATAAAGAGAAGGAACTCCGTGTGAACCGACATGTGTGAAGGTATTTCTGTGGCATAGTTATATTATGTACTTGTGGTTTTGAAATAATCGGTGATTTAAATGGTATCAAAGGTAAGGTCCCAAGCATGAATTTTGAGTCCACAGTTTACCCCATTTTCAATTAAAATGTGGAGTGGGAAAACACATTAACGAAAGTATTAAAGTATTAATTAAATAATTAAATTTATTATTTTTTATTAGTTTAAGCTTTTAGGATAAGTGATGATTTAATACTCATGGTGAATGTCTGAGTTTTGTTGTTCAAATTTAGTAGGAATATTTTAGAAAGCTAATATATAAAATAAGCAGGCATGCTTGGACAACTGCGATTGCTGCTTATTGTAATCAGTCCAACAATGTCAGTTTGACGATATCTTAACCATGCTGGAATTCCATTCTAGTAAACCTATTCGTGTATGTATAAAGCCCATGTCTTTTGACTGTAAATACCAAAGTGAAAAGCTCATTCCTAGTTCAAGGCATTGCAATAATGTTACTTGATTATTATGAAAGAATGAACTGGTCTGCTGAGTTTAAGCTGTATAAGTGATGCAAATTGTAATAATGGTACTCATATGATGTTGCTGATAATGATTATGATTCCCTTAACTTACTCGAATATTGGAAGTTGACAGCACATCTTTGTCACTCTAACTCTGTTCCTTTTGTTGTTACTAAGTCTGCTGGTATTTTGTTTTATTTTATTTCGGTGGTGGATTTGCAGGAAGACCCTGACACAATTGATAGACTGATAGCTGATGGTGAAGCTAGCTACAATAAGTGGCGGCACCCTGATCCTTATATTGGTAAGCAGTATGGTGGAAGCCCCAGAATCTAAATCTTGTTTAGGCTGCAGTTTGTTGGTGTCTGTGATTCAGAAATTAGGATTAAAAATACAGGAACTTGTACTGCATCACCTCAGTGAGATATTGATGGCATGTTTGACCATATTCCAAAAGGTCTTAAAATTATTGACAAAGAGAGAAAGTCCATCCACTCTATTCTTGAATCTTAACATGTATATCAAGTTTATGGTAGCTTGTAAAATTTGGAGTTCATAAAATTTTTGGGACATTAGACTAATTTGCATGCCTTGACTTGAGGATGAAGGCTTGTTGATTATGTATTAAATTCTGTTAGGTTATCTTCAGGTTATGTTGATGTTGCTCTTATTACTGTCATATGAACTTAAATGATTTAAGTGATTCTCAGCATACGTCATAAATTGTGCTTATTACTTATTTTTATTTTTTTGTTTTAAGTCTACCTATGCAGTTTGAAGCTCACTTATTCCTATCATCATATGTATATTTTTTTTTCCTTTGTTTTGTGCAGTTCCTTGGGCGCCTGGTGGTTCCAAGTTCACGCGAAACCCAATTCCACCATCTGGGGTAAGTCATTATGATAATTCATTATTTGGCTAATCAAATTTGTTTTCCATCCTCTTTTCACTAGTTTACTTCTTCATTTCCATGCACATATATGGATATTGAATCACTTAATCCCAGTTACTATTTCATGTCAATGGGAGAATTAGGAATATATGGAAATGGATAGGTAATCTTAAACTTGGTCATCACCTTTTTTCACCCCTGAAAAATATCAATTTTATCTTCTAACTATGTTGATTGTGTAACTGTTGGCCTAAAGGATTTTTTCTTTTGGTACTTGGAAGAATTCTAATATATGAGCGTTGCACCTATTCCTCTTACATCGCATTCCAAAACTGTTGTTTATAATGCAAGAAGGTTGGGAAAAAGAAAGAGGGAACTTCCATATGTTTGAGAAAAGGGTTGTGTTTTTCATGTATTGGTTTTCCTATTTCTTTTTTTAAAATTTTTAAAGTTTATGTTCCATTATCCTCTCAGGCTGTGAGTGTAGTGTTTGTATTGTAGATTGGTGGATTAGTAGGCTCTAGACTTCATCATTCTTGCAAGTTGATGTGATTTGCATTTGTTTGTGACACAGTTGTGATATTTTGTTGTTCATGCAGATTGAGATAGTATACAACTATGGTCGAGAAGATAATGACTAAACCTGCTTCCTTTCAATGGCAATAAATAAAGGTTAGCAATATGATTAGTTGCATGTGATACGTGCTGCTTTTTTTTGTTAGTTTAGATTTGAGATTGTAGTTTATATCAGCTTTTTGAACTTCCAAATTGTGTAGTGAGAACATTGTTTTTAGTGCAAGTGCACAAATCATTTCAACGGGGTTGAATAAATATGAGATAGAGAGCTATGAAATCTTAGGTCAAGTTAGATTTGGTTCTTTGAGATTGGTGGTCCTGATTTGTTTGGAAAATATTATCTAAGATATCAATGCGTCTTGTTGCTCATTCCCCTCAAGAATTTATTTTTGGTGACGTGTTCCCTTTTGACATGCACAGACAAACCCATCTAGTACTGCCAATGGTGATCAAATGGAAGGACTTGGTCTCTCTCCTTTGTATAAGATCTCGTTTTGATGTTTTCTTTGTTATTTTGTTAGTGTTGCAGATCGAGATGATCAATGACTGATGATGATGATCAAGGCTCTGGTGTCTTTGATGTGTTTCTTATGTGACGCTCAGATGGTGGCTTTGAACTTTGAATGTTTTGAGATATGCCTAGTTGCTCATTAATGTGTACTTGGCTTTCCCTTGAAATGGATCTGTTTAACAAGCTACATAAATTGCAAGTTCAGCATAACTTGTTTAATGAACAACTTTATTCATTCCATCCCTCCCGTCCGCTGCATTTTTCCCAGCCTGCAATGGTCAACAATGCAGCATTAATCAGGGTCGACATGAAAAAAATTGCAACTTGAACATATTTACAAAATTAAGCACCTACCAGCTGTTTGCAATATAGCCACAAGATGTTCAAAATGTACTAAAGTAGCTCCCAAACTATCAAAATGTATCAAAAAGGCCATTTATTTTTTTATATTCCTATAATGCCCATATTCTTTAAACAAATAAAATAATAAAATAATGGTAAAAATAAAAAAGTGAAAAATACAAAAAAAAAAAAAAAAAACCAATGGGCGAATAAATACAATTTTTTTTTTTGAATAAATAAATAATTAGTTTTTAACCGAATTTGACTCCAGGGACTATTTTTTTTTTTCTTTTGAAATATCTCAATAACCGTACCTTTGATTTTACTTTAATACGACATGAATAGTCACTGTAGTTGGCCTAAATTAGTCACTGTAATTGACATAAATTATTTATGGAAAAATTACAATTTACCCTCAAAAGTTGACAGCGTTTTTCAATTCGAACATCAAAGTTTCAATTTTTGCAACCCACACCTACAAAGTTTTAATTTTTTTCAATTCAACCAATATTATCCCAAAATTCCCATATTGCCCCTATTTTTTTTTTTTTTTAATTTTTTATGAAAAAAAAAATTAGGGGTGCAAAAATGGCCAGATGGGCAAAGGGTGGTTACGACCACCCCAATTTTTTTTTTTTTTTTTTTATAAAAAAATAAAAATTAGGGGCAATATGGAAAGTTTTGGATACAATTGGTCAAATTGCAAAAAATAGGAACTTTGGGGAGGTGGATTGCAAAAATTGAAACTTTGATGTTCGAATTGTAAAACGTTGTCAACTTTAGGGGGGTAAACTGTAATTTTTTCCATTATTTATTTATACCAAAAAACCTTTTTTTTTTTTTTTTTTTTTTTAATTGTATTTTAAAAAAAATTGTTTTGTTTTTTTTACAATTATTTTATTTGTTAAAAGAATAGGAGTATTATAGGAATATAAAAAAATAAGTGGCATTTTTGATACATTTTAGTAGTTTTGGGGCTGCTTTAGTACATTTTGAAAATTGGGTGGCTATATTGCGCGCAAACAACTAGTAATTTGGATGGCTTTTTTATATTTTTCTCATTTATTTATTAGTTAAGTAGATGGCAAAACTGAAAATATGACAAAAGTATCTCGTGTTATATTTTATTGTTGAAGTGGTGGATATTGGAAATCACCCAAGAGGTAGCTCAATCGGCTGGGACCACGCCTAATGAAGCGGAGGTTACTAGTTTGAATCCCCCCTCCCCCCTCTTGTGCGGACATGTCAAAAAAAAAAAAAAAAAACATTATTTTTTACGTTACGTCATCGGTATGAAATAAATGCGATAAATAAGTGTGAAGATTAACATTATTTTTTTAGATAGTAGTTTGGCCCTCCGGTAGTTTCTTTTTTTTTTTTTGACCAAAAAAAAAAAATTTTTTATTATTTAGATGGTTAAATTCAAACCATTTATTTTAAATAAATAGGGTGAATCATAAAATTGCAAGTCCATGTAATTCCTAGCGGAAACCCATGAGGACCTCAAAAAGTCATTTAAAGAGATAGAGAGAGACATGCAAAAGCAAAATAACAGGAAAAGCATACTATCAATTTTCTTTTTTGATTCATGCCGGGGAGGGTGAAAGAGACGAGGGCGTTAAAGAATAGCAAAATATGATCTAAATTTTAGTGAGTCACACTCCATAGAGAGAGAAGAGACGAATCAACCATTCAGGTTGAGTAAGCTCCAAATACACGACCCGATCTCATAATATTAACCATTATTTATTTTTTAATTTTTTTAATTTTATGTTCCATTATCCTCTCAGGCTGTGAGTGTAGTGTTTGTATTGTAGATTGGTGGATTTTTCATTGCAATCAGTAGGCTCTAGACTTCGTCATTCTTGCAAGTTAATGTGATTTGCATTTGTTTGTGACACAGTTGTGATATTTGTTGTTAATGCAGATTGAGATAGTATACAAATATGGTCGAGAAGATAATGACTAAACCTGCTTCCTTTTAGTTACATCTAAACCTGCTCCTTTTTTGTTAGTTTAGATTTGAGATTGTAGTTTATATATATATATATCTTGCGCTTCATCTGCTACCACGTTTGCAGAGTCGCTTGTTGCCTCCTTTTTTGGAGCTTTATACTGATTTTTGTAGTGACCCGTCCTGCCACAATTCCAACACTCAATAGTTTTTGAGCTGCTCTGGCTGTTGGAATTTCTTGGATACCTTGATTTTGACCTGCCAGCCCTTGACTTCGACCTTCCACGCCCACTGTCTCTATTTGAATTTCGGCCTCTACTTTCTACATTCAAAGCAGACCCGAAAGTGGACTTATCATCTATCTTCTTCATGGTCATATGAGAGATGATCTCTTGCACAATCTCATTGAACTTGAGAGTTGTTTTTCCAAACATCAGCGTGGTGACAAAATGCTCATATGAATCTGGAAATGATGCAAGCAATAACAAGGCTTGATCTTCTTCACTGAATTGAACATCTATCTGGTTCAAGTCGTTGATCAAAGCGTTGAAGATGTTGATATGCTTCATCACGTCCTCGCCTTCCTTCATCTCCAGCTTGAAGAGTTTCTTCTTGAGGAAAAGCTTATTTGACAAGGATTTCCCTAGATATATGGCTTCAAGCTTGTCCCACATATCTTTGGCAGAAATCGCTGATATCACATGATTTAACACATCACCTGTGATATACATTTCAATGGTAGAGATTGCTCGTTGATCGATATCTGACCATTCGGGGTCAGTCATCTCCTCCGGTCTTTCTTCTAAGGCAACTAGTAGCCTTTGTTGAATAAGAACGCCACGCATCCGCCTTTGCCATAAACCAAAACTGATCTTCTCATCAAATGGCTTTATTTCAACTTTCATAGATCCGCCGGATCCATAATTTGGACTCCATTTCTTTGAACTGTCACTTGGAGAAGCAACTTCAGGAGTGGTTTCGGGGGTTTCGCGAGACATCCTTGTTGTATAAACTTGACGCTATTGCTCCTACTCGAACGGAACACGAACCGTGCTCTGATACCAATTGTTAGGAAATTAGGACGCCGCTAATTCCTCTTGACAGAATCTTGGGATTCAATTTGTCAAGAATACAACAATAATAAAATATAAAGGCACAAGACAAGAAGTTATACGTGGTTCAGCCAATACTGTCTACGTCCACAGAGCACACCAGATATTACTATATCACTTTGAATGAACTACAATTATGGATTAGCAGATCTCACTTACAAAGTGTATCTCTCACACTCTTGAAAAATACACACTCTTGTGTTTTGCTCACTCTCTCAGAAAAACACTACTCTTGTATTTTTCTTGCTCTTTTTTCTCAAAGCACTCTCACTTTCTTTTAAGAAGCTCTCGTTGGTGTCTATTTTGCAAGTGGCCTTCCATTTTGTTATATAGGCAATTTTCTGCACCCATATTTCAAACATTTCGGTCACTTACTCTATAGCATAGCCCACAATTCTCCTTTCACACCTATTTTTCTTCTTTCATCTAGAAGCCCCCTTATCTATAAGCTTTAATAAAGACAAATGAGACAAGGCTTCTTAGAGGAATAAAGACAATCGGCCAAGGCTTTTAACAAAGCCCCTTTTTGTCAAAGATTGCAGCTGCAATTATCTACATGGAGAAATGTGATGAGTAATGACAGTGAACCCAATTGCAACAAAGGTGAGCCACACTTTGCCAACACCTCTCTCTCTGCGACTTTCACTTGGAGATGGAACTTGATACTCTTTAATTAATTATATGTATAAGCCTATGGATTGGATTGTAATTAGAGATGCTACTTGGGACAACTAAGACTCATTCCCCATTCATGCTGGTTGTGAGAATGGGTGTGATGCTTAATTCTACTATGCTTTTAATTTGAGACTCGTATATGCTTACTTCTGCCACTCCTTAATTTCTCTAATGCTAAGCAAATTTAATGTTCCTCAAGTTCAAAAATATTGTCGTGGTCTTAAACTGAGAATTTTTTTTTGGCTAGTCATGGGTTGCTATATATGCAAATATGTATGAGAATTATTTTGAGCTCCTATTGATGCCTGCAAGCTTTCAAATATGTAAAATTAGCATGTATCGATCTCAGCATTTCCTGCAAGCTGGAAAATTAGTATCTTATTTTTAAGTGGATTTTTGCTACTACTATAACCAACGTGACACCACTGGTGGGTTGGGAAACGAGGCAGAAGAAATAGACAAGAACAAATCAAAAGCAAACAAACAAGAACCCCAATCTCTACATGTATCCATAACATAACGAGCAATTAATGCAGCAAAACTCTCTCCTTTGTCTTCAAGCTTGAAGACCAATTGAAGCTGAACAGAGCTTCAGCTTCTCAATGGTAACCGCCTCTTGGTCAACATATCTGTAGGATTGTCTCTTTTGTCAATCTTTTCCAAAGTGAATTATTATCCTTCCTCCAAGAGTGAGCGGGTTAAGTAGTACTTGATGTCTATCTGCTTGGTCCTCCAATGAAAGGTTGAGTTCTTAGCAAGATGGATTGCACTATGGCTCACTTAATAGCCTGACTGCAATGAAACTCTTTCAAGAGACCCTTTAACCATAACTATTTCCTTCAAGAGACCCTTTAACCATAACTATTTCCTTGCACGCTTCTGTAGCTGCAACATTCTCTGCATTTGTCATGGAGATTGTCAGCGTCTTCTGTAATTGAGACACCCAATTGAATAGAAAAAAAAAAAAAAAAAAAAAATTGAGACACCCAATTGACTGCTACATTATACCCAACATAAACACATATATACTCTGTAGTGCTCTTCCTGAAACTGTCAATGTCTCCTGCCAAATTTGACTTAACATAACATAGTGTTGAATCTGTAGTACCTTAGAATCCACTTGACAGCTTCCCATCCTCCTTGCCCGAATTGCTCATAAATCTGCTGTCAACTCCCATTGCATGAGAAATGTCCGACCTCATACAAACAATGGCTTACATTAAGTTGCATACAGTTGACACATAGATTATATCAAGCAATTGGCCAATATATTGTCATGTACCCCGTGTCAGGTTATATTGGACAATCGGCTAGTATTTGGTAATGTATTTGGTGTGAGATTATATTAGGCAATTGATCAATATATGGTCATGTACCATGTATTATATTATATCGGGAAATTGATCAGTATATGATCATGTATCTAGATCAAAGTATGTCAGGCAATTTACAAGTGCATAGTCATGTTTCCCAAATCAAATTATATTGAACAATTGGTCGGTATACGACCATATACCCCATAGTAGATTACATTGGGCAATTAGCTAGGTCATGTACTTCAGATCAAATTATATTGAACAATTAGTCAGTATATGGCTATGTACCCCATATTACATTATAGTGGATAATTGGATAGTATATGGTCATGTAGCTTATATCAGATTGTAGTGGAAAATTGGTCAATATATAGTCATGTTACCTTATGTCAGATTATGTTGGGCAATTGATCGAAATGCAGCCATGCACCCTAAATCAAATTACATTTGGGCAATTGTCTAATATATGGTCATGTACCTTAAATCACTCTTCGCTTGGGTAGCCAATCAAAGAAGAACGGATAGCTAGCCTTATTTCGTAACGAGCCAATGAACGACCAGTTTCCCAATGTGAAGTGAGGGAGGGAGATAATTGATCCCTCAATGACATTGAGAGATTTGATGACCCTTCGCTTAAGAAAAAAAAAAATCCCCAAGCATGATAACTTGCATTATGTGACGTTAAGCGGAAAAAAATGAAATTCCTACTAGTTGAATAAAATTGTAAAATAACATATCCTAAAACTATATATACATATATATATATATAGAGAGAGAGAGAGAGAGAGAGAGAGAGAGAGATAGTAAAAATAAATAAATAGATTAAACAAAAAAAAAAAAACCATCCCAATGCGACGTGACAATTATGTATTAGAAGTGCTACAAAAGTAGAACAAGTCTAGCAAAAGAAGCAATAGCCGTCACACATACTGAGCTCAATTATTTAAGAGGTTCAATATTTGCAAAGGATTCGAGCTCACTTAGGAATGGACGCTCGGCTTGTATCAATTGAAGGAGTCCCTCTAAAAATAATGAAATTGATAAATAATTCATTAACACAAAAGCCAACAAAAAGCCTGTCATGAATAGCACTTTAAACGCACAAGTTGAATGGACGAAACGAAATCCTCGGGAGATCTGCTTCAGAAGTGATCTCCTAAAGCAAGAAAGAAAGACTCGAGAGCCCCAGCACTGAAACCGACAAGACTCCAAGCAAAACCTCTTTAAATAAATTAACCTCTTTCCCACGTGTGTTGGAGTGTGCGTGCGTGCGTGCACACGTGTGGGCAGAGAGTGGAAATTTCCCAACCTGAATGATTTAGAAGGTCCTCGAGTATTTCCTAATTTCATACATGATTGAAGATATGGACACCAGATCCTTGTTCAGTGCAGATCCACCGACAATCCTCTTTATGCAATCCGAGAGCCTGGTATAATATAGCAACAGCTGAGTCAACGCAGCCCTCAAAATTTCCATGCCACAAAGCAAGCTGCTGAAAGAAGTTATGACATCTTTGTGCATCAGTTCTATTGCGGCTTTCCATCTGCTCGCAAAGTCCTTCACAAGTGGCTCCACTTCAGCGACAGTTATGGCCTTCTCAGAACTAGAACTAGGGTCCTCCGCTGATAAACAACTTGCAAAATGAGCCCATTTTCTTAAATAATATACAAAATATTGAGACTTTGCAACCATAGTTGTTTAAATACTTACACGCTCGGGTCTTTACAAACTTTATTATATCACTGAAATGCTCTAGTAGCAGTTCTTCCTGCAAGGAGAAGTAGAGAAACTTGAAAAAAATATTCAAAGAAACCAAAAGGCATTAAAGGCAAAAGTGCCCAAAGGGGTAATAGAAGAGCATTAAGGGACAGTAATTCAATCTTCATAATAGGCCTTTTGAGTGTTCTCATACTGTTTGTCAGTAGGTTTTGCTAAAACTCTTAATACAAAAGATGGGTTTTTTTTCAAACTAAAACAAAAAAGATGTTTGGATAGCAACCTTATGTGCAATTATTTAGTTTCAGGATCAACACTGAAATTTTTTCTTTTGTGCGTATAATCAAGTTCTAAAAGCTACTGGTAGACAGTTACCACAAATAATGTTGTGTTGCTCTTCAGCAGTTCCTCAAAGTGCATTTGAATTTTCCCACCTTCTGGAGCAGCTTCCTGAAATCAAAGTGATAAACATATTAAATACCACAGTGGCTGAAGGCCGAGGACACTGCAAAATTCTTGAGCAACAAATATAAGTGAATATGCTGCCCATCTAAAAGGCATTATAACTAAAGCAAAACTTGTCCAAGATTTCTTTTGGATAAAAAGGAACTTGCCCTATAAAAATTTCTTTCCCAGCACCAAGTTCCACCTTCACATTGAAGTAGAGTTCATTTTCCAGAGAAGAATCAAATACTAATTCTTACCTTTAGAACAGAAATTGTCATATCGTAGTTGTTTATCAGAAACACAATTTGTAGTTTCGTTTTTGGAAACATTTTTGCAAGCTTCATAAGCAAGTCATCAACAGCCATTCTCAGTCGTTCCAAATTCAACTCAAGCTGCAATATTGAGGAAATGCATATTTTGGGAAACTGATCTCATTATGAAATCAAACATATAAGCATTTTATGACTTAAGATCCCTATGTCTAACCTGCCCATCTCCATATTCAACATTAAGGCGGATTAGTGAAGCTGTGAATTCAGCATACCGCCTCATTACGTAGTGAGGATGAACATCGTCTTCCCATAATGTCCTTACGTTTGCATTGCGCAGGCTGCTGAGATGCATATCAAATACCATCTTGAAACGAGGCCATAGGGAAATATTGACCTGCTCAAATTTAGTTAAGAATTAGTAACATTTTAAGGTGCAAAAATCCATGACAGCTCCAGAAGAATTTAATAATTATATATTCCTTCCATCCTTTTTGCTGGTCCTCCTTTCCTTTTTCTGGATGTCCCATTATAGCTGTCCATTTTGAATACTTCATATTGAGATTCTAAATTTTCTAGATAGCATTTATAGATAATGGAGAATAGTATGCACAAGCAAAACAATGAGGACAAATTAGGTAAGTTACAAGTTATAGAGAGTAAAAATGATAGTCCCTTACAGGTTGGAATCCCTGTTAAGGATCAGTAATTGGGTTGGAGGGAGAACTTAGCAAAACCAAAGCCGTCACATTGAATTAGAAACAAATTCTAGTCATTCAGCAATTGAGTTCCATCACTTTCAAATTTATCGTCTTTTTCTAAAAAAGGGACTACAAGTATTTTGTAAGGGTGACAACAATAGAACCAATTTCTGTCAATGCCATGAGGGCCTCCATGTTTGAAAATAATAAAATAAAAAATATAAATAAATAAATAAATAAAATAAAATAAAAAAAGAAAAAGGAAATGGACCAATCAGGCAGCCTGGCGTGCAGCCAAATGGTCTCTTAAAACAGATCTGTCCATTCCAGATAATGTGCAGCTCTGAAGTTTGAAAACAAGCTCCCTAGGCAATAACAAGCCGTGTTTTGGTCTATCTGCAGAGTGTTACACGCCAGCAGTGAGAAGACATGGTCCAACATCGCCATTGGTGGGTAAAACTCTGATACTAGAAGCAATTCAATCTATGAACATAGTTTGTGTTTATCGAAAAGGAAGTGTTTTTTTTTTTTTTTTTTCCCTTCTTTTTTATAGGAGTATATTTCCTGCAAGAGTCCTAGAGGTGAATTGCTGAAGAAAGTAATCTCTTTAGGTTACAAGGACATTTATGATTGGATGAAATAGAATTTTAACCTATTACCGCAATTAAGGTTTTTCCTATGAATAGATAGATGAACCTCTTTCCAGAACAAGAAAGAACAACATGCTGCTATGGAAAGGACGGCTGTCTACCTTGCTTAGAAGCAATGCCAGAAGAAATACAGGTAGACAAGGAAGCAGAAAAAAATGTTAATTGTTTTTTATTTCTTTGCCTAGGTAAATTAACATGCACCCAATGATTTCTTAACCCGTGAATTTAAGATGCTATTTGAACGATATTTTCTTCCTCTTGTATCCTGATAAGCACTTCTCGTGTTCACAGAAGAATTCTATCTATTATGTATAAACACTTGGTTTCTAAAGAACAAAGGAGATTTGAAATTATAAATCTTGTACCAATTCATTTGTAGGCCAAAATTTATATCATCACCAGGCAGCTCAAATGATAAACACAATATTAAATAATACAGACCTTGTCCAAATATAAATCCAAGCATGGAATTCGCCGCCGAGACATTATGAGCTGAAAAGGAAAACAAAGCCAGCAACAGATTAACTATAACCAGTATTCAACACAGTTTCAGTGATCACAGAGATGATTGTATTGGACACCGCAAAAAATCAAAACGCTATATCTAAGACCAGCTGAAATATGTTTGAAAAAATATATTTTATGATAGGGTTATATTTTGCCTTCAAAATAACTCCTAAAATATATTTGCCTCTTGAGTATTTGATTTCCCTCTCAGATCAACCATAATGCACAACAGTTCTTTCAAGGATTCTTTTCACCCAGCAAACATACCCATATCAGAGGGATGCTTAAAATGATTCTTATTTTCTTGGATAGAAGAATTAATATGTATGTGTACATTTTCTCAAACATATTATGAATATATAGTTTGTGATTTCAGATTGTGCACCATATATTCCAACTATTACAAAAGAAAATAAATATGGGGTAAGCTTAACTCAAACAGATGAAGAACAGAAATGCAGACACCAAGATTCTTGACAGCCAACCAACTGAACCATCAGATAGAATAATAAGAATTTGTTGTGCGAAGGAATACTGAAATTCTCGGCCTATAGTCAGACAACGAAATGAACTTTACTTAACTAATGAAAGTACAGCATCCAGAATGCAGATACACGAAGAGTGTTTCAGCATCCACAGTACAAAAGGCAAATGTTATACAATGACACAACACCAGTAACAAACAAGTAGAACAGGCATCGAATTCAGTATCCACCCAACAACTCTTGATTTTCTCCTTTTTATACGTTCTTCACTTGGAATCATCATTTTAGATCGTGAATTTGGCGGGAAAAAAAAAAGTGACAGCGAGCAACCTGAACGTCCAGCAACTATATATTTCAGTTTTAAGGACTCATGGTACAGTCAAAATACAACTTCAAACAATCTAAACACCACCCCCACCCCCCCGCGGAACCCCAAAAAGACAAAAAAGAAAGAAAAAAAAAATCACAACAGAAGGTCAGAACATTACCTGGTGCTGACGTATTATCCCAATCATGAGCATTAGGCCAATAGCATCATAACAATTTGGAAGTATTGAATTGAAGTGTTCATCAATGACAGCAAATGGACCTGATAATTTCAAAGAGCACATGACAAATCACTGATCTATCCAATTGCTTTAAACAACAAAAATAAGATAAGACCTTCAATGCCATGTAATTTCCCAAGTACAGGTATTTGTTTTTTCAGTTTCCAGTGCTCATGAATTCATATGAAGCTTCTGAAGTAAATACAATCCTAGTGAAAAACATGAGTAATGCTACAAGTCCCTCTTGTGTTCCTCCAAGAATGATATAACTCTTAAATCACCATTGGACTTGTGATTGATCATTATTGGATTTTGATCAACTGGTAATTTTAAGAGCCACATCATTCTTGGAGGGACACAAGAGTGACACAAGAGAGACTTCTAAAATTACTTGAAAAACAGTGGCAATACGAGTCCAACAAAAGTCATCCCATAGACCACCATTTTGTTTTTTGGGATAAGTTGAATGCCAAATAAAATTTGATGAGAAAAGTCAAAACCTTTGTATTTTACATCAAAGTTACCTGCAAAAATTTCATAAAATATGGACTCCTCACCAAAGAAATCATCACAGAAATTATACCTGCAGATGACAGAAAAATGTCAAAATGCTTATCACTACAGGACTAACAATCATCATTTAGAAAGCAGCATGAAGGGGCTGATCAAACTCCACAGTACTCAGAAGTAGCAGTGTCCATAAGCAGCTTGTGCAAACTCCTGAAGAGGACCTCGTAAGGATACTTGCTGGAGCTGGCTTCAGCTATATGCGGTATTAAAGCAGGTTCATCAATTTCCTGATAATTTCCAACCATGGCATCAGCAAGCAATGAAATTACAGCATCTAATCAAAATTATCGTAAATGCATTTATAAATTGAAAATAATGACAAAAAAAATGTTATTATTTTACAAGTTCTGCACCAACTCGTCATCTTTTACAGATATTAATGTACCAAGTTGTAAAAGCAAATGAAAATATGAGATAGGATAAGAAACATGTTCCAAAATGCACAAAAAAATATACATCATGCATATCGTTTCTCTTTCAGAACCAGAATTAGACCTTAAATGATTATTTTATAGAAACTGATAAAGAAATGCAGAGACTTAATATGTTGCAAACACATTTCCTTTCTCTTTTAAAATTTTTTCATGCTATGACATTTTTAATTAGCATGTTTCGGAAAAATGAAATTCATCATTTGTTCACTGAAATCAAAGAAACCAAAAGCTAAGGAGGCAATATTTTGTTTAAAATAGTCCAATCTCCAACCAAACTCAAATACCTAAGTTGCTCAAAGAAGAAATCAATAACATATACAAATCTGACAAGATTCAACTCAGAGATGATTATTTTGATGAAACCTAGTTAACACAGCAAACAACATAGGGGAAGAAAATTGATGGCCCAGGAAAAAAGCTTCATGGCAGTAGAGCTGGCATTGGTAGGTGTATAAAGCTTATTCCACACTCGTAACAGTCTATTAGCAGCCAACACTAACCTACCTCGGTCACTTAACTAGTAGATAATTCACCCAAAAAAAGAATTTAGTAAGATTAAAAATGACAATTTCTCGTGCACAACCCAAACAAATACATTATAACCTCGTTAAACACAACTACACACAGAAACAGTGAGCCCAAACTGTAGAGTACATATACAGATTTGCAAGTAAAATCAAGTTTTACTAAGAACATGAGAGAGAGAGAGAGAGAATCAACCATAGATACACTAGCACAGAACTGACTTTTCAACAAGCCATGTCAAAAGTACAATACATTTGTCTAAGCTTTTGAAAAATTTACTATAAATTATGAAATACTTGACAAAAGTTTGCACTTTAACTTCAGTTATGTAAGACTAATATGAATATTTTTTAACAAACAAGAGTAAAATTAATGGGAAGAGGAGAAAACATTATTGAGAATAATCTAAATTCAGCTAATATAATATTATGTGTAAGGATGTAATAACATAAACTAAGGAAAGCAACAAATTAACATTAATTTACTGAACAAGCTTTTCGTAAAGCAGCCAAAGAGTTGCAATTGAAATTTAACTGGGCGGTTGAGAAGATAAAGTACATGCATTACTTCAGCATGAATTTACCAAAGCAAACCATATTTCACAGCTAGCAGGGAAATATTAATAAAAAAAAAAAAAAAACCTTCAAAATTTTTATCCTCTCCCCCAGTGCAAAAACAGCAGACCGGTTCTTTAGCGGTTCCCTTCCTCTTAAAAAGAGACCACTGCTTCGTGTCTCCACACCAATCAAATCGCTAGATGTAGCTATATCCAACTGTAGTTTCTCCAGAGCCAGAATATAAGCACGGAAATGTGCACTTAAGACCTGCAAAACATGCAGTTGCACTTCAATACTCTTCAAAAATATCCACACCAAGGTATATAAGATAAACTATGGTGATTCCTTTAATATATGAAAAACTGAATTAGCTGTTAAGACTTGATACTCAAAACAAATTCACATAGTGATTGGAATAGCTAGGTTTCAACATATTTAGGATGACCTAGAAAAAATTCAATCTCCAAAGCACATCCACCATTAGAAACTTCCATGGTAGCGACAGGTTATTAGATGTAGCATTACAGGCATGTTCTCTGTAGATGTCAGGCTACCACAGAGCTACCTATCACATCAAATGCTTTCTACACCTTAACTGTTAAAGTCATCCATAAAGGGACAAGTTACAAGAGAAACCCATTAGCCTTGACAAACTGAAGGGAGCCCAGCTTGACTTTGCTTGAGCATCATTAATCAGTGGAGTATAGATTTGAGATTGACCTAAGCTTAAATAGTCTACCAAATAACTTTCTTCTCCAGATAATGATAGGCCTCACTTACAGAACAAAAAAAAAAAAGACCTTACAGTGAGAATTAAACCCTAAAACCTTTAACAAAAAGGTCCTTCAGATATCTAAAGTAGTGGGTGACATGAACAAGCATATAGGTTGACAGTAAGTGGTACTGTGTGAAAGCTCTTTGATACATCCGTACATGTTAGATACGTAGTATGGACACTAGAGAACTCTTCACAATCCTTTATGGATTAAGTTTACATCCAAGGCAGATGTTCTGATATTGTACACTCTACAGAGAGTAATCAAGCACTAGTTGCCAAACTACCACCAATATCATATACAGAACTATGATTTGCAATCACAGTAAGGAAGCATAAAAGAGAGAGGATTTGTAGTCTTCTTCGGATTTCTAAGACATAAGTTCAAGAATCAATATCTGGTGAGAGCGAAAATGAAGCCGGTGTTGTTTCTGAAGCATTCCCAACATACGCATAAGAGATGTGAAGAATAAAAGTTTCCTAGTACATGAATCCTTCTTTATGTTGAATATAATAGAGATACTTGTACTCCAGATATCGGTGAACTGCAAGCTTGCAATAGATATGTAAAAAGCTTTCCCTACATACACAAAAGAGATGTGAAGAATAAGAGTTTCACAGTACGCTAATCCTTCTTTAGGTTGAATATAATAGAGATACTTCTACTCCAGATAGAGGTGAACTGCAAGCTTGCAACAGATATGTAAGAAGCTTTCAGTTACTTTGATGACTACATTTTAACCAAAAGAGTCTATCACTATGATGAGGTATGAAGGGGTTTAGTCACTGATCTCTGACTGAATTTTGGTGTTGGCAATTTGGTTGTCCCCTCTTTTTGTGGGGGGGGTGGGGGGCATGCGACATTCAATGGGGGCATGGTCTGCGTGGCTTGTAAGATCAAACCACAAGGATTTGAGGGTGAAATGAAAAAAATTGTATTTTATGTTGGTTCCTCAGCCTAAAAGTTTTTGGTCTTTTATACAGAATGGCAGAACCACCCAATTCTAGAAGCTTTCGAGAATCTTAAGAGTGCTTTGTTGGGTTTTAAGATAGTTGGATTTATCAGGTAATTTATTGTGGCAAACTGGAGTTTGATAAGGATTTAATATTGAAGGAGGTTTTCACCTGTCAAGTTCTAGTTTATAAGTATGAAGCAATGTACTCAAATAGAGCTAAACTATGGAAGTTGAGTGCCTGAATATTTTGGCGTGTCATCTTTTTCTGTCTGCTCTCTCTTTCCTGTGCTCTTCCAAATGATAAAAAAAATCTCTCTCTCTCTCTCCCAACAACCCATGTCTAAAGAGTTCACTCCTCTCCTTTTAGTTCTAGTCCTGAAAAAGTTAATTTAAAAGATAGATAATCGAATCGACAGGATTCACCTTGTTCATTGTGTCCATATATGCTCCACGGACCTCAGTATATACTCCATTGCCATGTTCTTTGAGGAAGGAAACTACATACCTACATGATCATGTTCCATATTCTATATTAGCATACCACATTGAACTGAAAAGAAAAAAAGGAACCAAAAAAATTATATGATATAAAAATAGAGAAGTAGATATGGGTGAAATAGCTCCTTACTGTTTGATAGCATAAACAGCCTATGGACAAAGAAGTGCGGAATGATTGCAAGTATAATGGCAATGTAAAAATAACTCAAACAATTCATGTCCATTGAACTAATAATACTGTCCTACTTGGATCAATAGCTCTCTTTTCCAACATAGATACTAAACTGAGTTGCACACACACAAAAAAAAAAAAAAAAAAACTGTTTTGCAGTTTTAGCTAGTATCATATACAGATACCTGAATGAATGCTGGGGATGTACAAAAAACTATGTAACTACCATGAACTTTCTTAGAACAGCACAACAACTGCCTCAACAATGACCGCATTTGATCAGGTCTCAACCTCATGATCAAGGCAAAAGAATACACACATACAACTGGCCCTTATATATGTGAAGTCAAGTTTCTCTAATCAGCAACCCATAGGAAACAATCAAGATATGTAGTTTTCTCAAACAAGGCTCAAAAGGGAAAATATAAAGATGTATGTGCTAGAAGAATTCATCTCATGTGAATAGTTAATGGTCAATGGAAAAGAATGCATCACAAGAAGCTTCCCAGGACAATGCTAAACAAGATAAGAAACTAAAAAGTTCTACTCGCAAGTTAGATATAATAAACAACAACTACTTAATTGTGATAGACTCATAAGCCAAATACTTAAAAAAAAATGACAGAAAGAACAAACACAACCTGTTGCCATGTTAAAGTATTTGATTAAATGATTAAATTTATCTCTTCCTATAAGCTTAAGCTTTTGGGACAAGTGGTGATTTAACATAATATCAAAGTCAAAGGTCTTGAGTTTGAACCTTGACTCTGTCATTCACCCCCCATTTCTATTAAATATTCTACGTGTTGAGCCTCTTACCTATTAAAAAGGAGTTTAAGCCCACACGTGAGGGAGAGTATTAAAATATTAATGATTATATTTACCTCTTCCTATAAGTTTAAGCTTTTGGGATAAGTGGTGGTTTAACATGCCATATCCTATAGAAGTGAATAAATGGTAAGCAATGGCATAATTGACAAGTTGGCCATACTAATGGAAACCCAGGAGGAAAGAACAAAAGCAAACCCAAAACAAACCCACCTCCACCCCCGCCCTAAAAAAAAAAAAAAAAAAAGTTACGATGACTGCAAACTAATTATATGATAAATCAATATAAAATATCATGTGCCTTTAAAACTAAGAAAGTTATTCGGACACTACGTACTTGTACTTTAAAAGAACATTTTGTTGAAGAATCTGAATATTTGTTTTGGGTTTTCTCAGCGCATAAAGCTTTTGAACTATGAAATCAAACACCTGCAAAAAGACAAATATTGTTCAAATGTCTAATACAGTAGAAATCAAGTTTAGAAATGTGTTACCATTAAATTATCAATAGATGTCATTCACTACCCTAATTGATACTCACATCAAGATCACTATCGTAACAATAATAGCACTACCACTACTAATAAAACTAGTCATAACATTAAATAAGAACAGCATGTCAACCATGCCCTGGGGTCACCAAGGAGTCTTAGCTTCAAACAATTGCCACTACAGATGGCATTTTTTTTTTATAAGTAATTCAGTCTTATCAACGCTACGGATGGCTATTACTTCTATTTTTCTTCTTTTGACAAAAACAAGACTGCTATTACTAGTTGATACTAACCAATCTACGAAAGCAATCATCCATATACAAATATTTCCATGAGCATTAACCACACAGCAGTTACAGATTAGTGTATATTATATGTTCATGACATTGTAGAGGGGATCAAATAGTCACATTGATACTTTGATAGATGTAAAATGTAAATTAACACAAGATACCAATTAATCATCATCAGCCAATGCATCTGGAAATTCTAGTCAATAACCTTTGAAACTGATTTCTGCCGTAGTTTTTCTAGCTCAGGTTGAACATCTTTTAGAGCTTTTGAAGCTTTGACCATAGGATCAACATCTACAAACTTCAGCTTCTTACTTAGAATCTCAAGGGTTCTCATATATTCATCATTGACCTGGACAAAAATTCCACTGCAAGTATGTTAACAGCAATGGAAGAAAAGGATCACAAAAAGTCCCAAATCACCAATTTGCCCAGGAAGCAACATGGACTGTGCAGCATGTACATTCAAGGACATGTGATGTAACTCCATTCTGTCACAGATAAGGTGTGATGTAGCTCGATTCTGTTACAGATAAGGCCTACATATAATAGTTGACAAATCAACTCTAAGCTACAACGTTGGAACAGTGCTAAATCAAGTATATGAGCATAAAACATATAGAAAGTGCCGTTCTAAGAACCAAAATGTGTGTATGCGCGAGTGCAAACATGCACACGTAGAAGATGTTGCTGCAACAACTAGAAAAATCTTGCCAACCATGTCAATAGCAAGGGTTAAACAGATGGATAGAAAGGGAAGGGGATGCCTGCATATTTCCACAATCAAAAGCAACGATATCTCCTCATGCAATGATTAAATCCTTACAAGAAGAAGGGAGGAGAGGGAACTACAAGCAACAATTGATCACTTCAACTACTATACATTTGATACATGCACATACACACACATAAATATATATAGAAGATGTTGCAACAACTACATATCAACTGGCCAGCTATGTCAATATTCTGGATTAAAAAGACAGATAGAAAATGAAGGCGATGCCCGAACCTTTCCAGTATCAAGCTACTGTCCTAGATACCATGATTAATATGTTAAAGCAGTACGGTGGAGGGGACAGAAAAAAAACTATAAGCAACAATTAATCATTTAAACTAAAACACATTTCCCTCGTATGAAATTTTCACTCAAACCAATCTAGCAAGTCTTACAAGAACATGACAATGACATAGATCAAACCTAAAAGAGCTTAATCCAACTATGGCTTGACACGATTAGTATAATAATAAAAGTGTAAAGTTTTAGCAACAGGTTCAGAAAGGAGCTTTCTAATTAAGGCGACTGTAAAAATAGACAAAACACACATATAGACTTCTCTCAAATTACCTGTATCAATATTTTTATCATAATTCAATCACCAGACATTAATAATATCAGGGCCTACTTATCAAAAAAATAACAATAATAGCAGGGCCCTGATAATTCTTTTGGCTAGGTGAATCAATGAAACTCTTTGATTTGTAAAAAAGGACATATAAACAAGAGTCATTTAGGAATGACACCACATGTGAGCAAGTTGCAAAACTAAGACAAACAAGTTGTAATATCAAAAAAAAATTTGGATAAAAACTAGTAATATCAATTATCACATGAACACAGAAAAGTACATTATACAAAAACCAGGGATACCTCTCCATCAACAATTATGTCAACCATCCTTGGAGGGACTATAATGTCTTCAACAAATTTTGCCAAACTTGATTCTGCCACCTGTTTAAAGAACATAAACAATCATATTTTGTACATCACAAGATGATAAGCACTATTAACATCTAATGAGATCCACAAACCCTGTTTGCAGTACTCAAAATTTAAACTCCAACCAAACAATGAAGCATAGCTTCTCATAAAAACAATGATACCTTGCGATTCTTAAGTTTCAGACCCATATCCATAGACTTCTCCTGGAGGATTTTTATGTCTGAACTTATGGAACCAATTTCAGACTGGAAGTGTCAAAGAACAACACCATTGAAAAGTGTGAGAAAAAAATACAAACCCTTGGGTTTTACTAAAAGAAAACCAATCAAAGAAAAGAACAGACAAGTATAAGAAACAAAAACATTAAAATAATAAATAATTGTGAGAGAATCAATGTCAAACAAGGTATGTAAACAGAGAAAGCCTATATCATTTGAAATGCATCTAACGTCTGGGTTTCATATCTTCTTAGTTACTCATACCACAGCTGAAATGAAACCAGTATCATTATTCTCAAATGGCTGTAGGAAAATCATGACCAAACTTTTAAAGACATCCCGAAAGCAATAGAAAAGTAAAGTCGGTGCCTATAATCAGTGCTCTGTTTTTTATACAGCTTATAAATCGGCCACTTGTTAAAAGCATCCAGACTTTCTAAATGGATCTTTAATATATCCCACCAGTTAACTGATTATGATTATGATTCCAGGCATATCGGACTGAAGTGGTGCTACTTATATAATTGCAATGCCCAGAAATTGATTGTGGGAAGGAGCCCAGAGAAACAACCAGCTCATGCCTATATCTCCATTTGGATTTTATAGACATAGTATGATTCTAAAAGGAATTATGGTCTTATCCCCATCAATAAGACAATGGATTACCAGTTCTTTAAGCAAAGATCATCAAGATCAACCCAAACAGGTGTGTAGGAGTATCATGAATTCTGATTGTTGTTAATGGACAGAATGATACTAAAGAATTTCAGGGGAGCAAACATTCACTAGAATTTTTCTATGATCACATGTTTTCAGCCAATATGTTGTTATTAGAGAGGGACAACTTGTGCATTTCCAACAAAAATACTTGAAAGACCTTTCTATCAGTATAAAAAAAGTCTCACTGAAGCTGCAAGCAAGGAAACACTTGCTTATTGCCAAGCAAGGGCAAACATACTTGAAATCCGCTGAGGAGAGTTTCCATCTGTGACAAAATACTGTCACATTCACGAATTTGATCATGAAGAGACACTAAATTATCACTTTCTTTTATGTAATCCTGCAAAAGTAGAAGTACTAAAAGAATTAAAAACAGTGAGTATTATAAATGAAAAATAAATAAGAAAAAAACAGTACTCAAAAAGGATTTTGAAGAGTATCTCTACCAACAAAACTTAACCAATGACTGAAAACAAATCACACATTCCTATTTAAGGGCTAATAATTTAAATCTAGTTTCTATAGTTTAAGATTAGCGCTATAGAAGACCAACAGTGCAAGGATGATGAACAATATAACAAGTCAAAAGAGTCTTATCCTTCATTGATGTGCATACAGATGCTTGTACACACTTCCAAGCATCCATAATATGAGATAGTCTGCAACATCAATGGCCAAAGCTTCATTTATGGTAACTGAAGTTAACAACTAAAAATTTCAGGGCAAGTTTGGGTCAGCTTTAGAACCCGTAACGGAACACAATCTAACAATCAAAAAAATAACAATTTTAAATTGGTCAAAACCTCCACAGCAAAACAGCTTAAAATGTCTTTACACCTTAACTTATCAAAAAAAAATGGTGCTATCCTCCTAACTTATCAACAATAATAGCCAAAGAGTATCAGAAAGTATATGTTTTTAAAGCTATCCTCCTAAAAATTGTTTGTCATTAAACATACCCTTCATGGCCCATAGGGTCCAAGTGCTCCACCTAATGATTGTCACCTTCCATTCAGGCTACTTAAACTCTTCTTGTTCACCAGTGATGAAGACTAAGTAGAGCAGAGTTACAAGGTAGGCTTGTTTGGCCAGTTCCGATGGGATGAAAGAAGTATCTTATATAATGATAAAAACATAATGGAGCAATGCGCTTCAGCTGGTAAAACGGTGGGGAAGAATAGGATAATCCTGGATTCAAAATATTACCAATCAAAGAAAGTTGGTGCAGGAAAATTGGTAGAGATACTCCTCATGTAGGCACTTGACCTTGAGGGTTCAAGTATCAGTTCTGCTTGAACTGTAGTGCTAACGGAAAAGCAGTTTTTTTCTAAAAGTCAATTCCAAGACCTTTTTTTCAATTGGGTATGAGATTTTCTCTAATCAATGAGAGTTGCTAATGAAAGTAGTCTACTAGCTAAAGTTCCAGTTTCCTCTATCTTCTGTTCTGCTTTGCTTGCAACAAATTGTTTGACTTTCAAGTAGTACTTCCCAGAACAATCGAAGTAGCTTTTCTTCGAGCGCCGAAACTGTACACATCTCCCGACACTTCACTAACAGCTTTCTTTCTCTAAGTCAAGTCACTTGACTTGAACAAAGACTTTAAAAGTAACTAGCCATCCAATAAGAAAGTCACTTGACTAACGGCGAGGTTCTTTTTGTTCAGCACAATCCTCCGGAGGATGGACAGTTCTCATTGGTAGGTCTTGGGTCCAATGCTAGCTTGCCGGAGGTATTAGGTCCAAATCGTGTTGATGTTCCTAATGTTTCGACTGTGCGGGCCTCCCCAACACTGCCGGTTCCTAAATCTCTGAATATCTACAACCAAAAGCTGAAGAACAGTAAGTTTGCTAAGATGGACAATAGTCTGATTGCTGAGGCGATGACAACGACTAGCGCTCCACCTACTGGTCCTTTGGATTTCGGTCTGAGCTCGCCTTTGCAGCCATCTGGTCAGACTGTAGTTAACACCTCGCTGGAGGTTATTTAAGGCCTGGCAAGTGTAGTTGTTCGGAATTCCCTTCTGGAGAGGGGTATTCTCCGGAGGGGGGTTCTCAAGACATCTGCTGTGGCTCAACCTTTTGTGGAAGTTTTGGGTAAGGAAGGGACTATCAGCCCAACAGTGTTGATTCCATCTTCTGCACAGGTTGATAAGGATAATGGGGACATTCGAATGGATGGGGAGGTAGACAATTTTTGAGAAGAGGAGGCGGAAGAAGATTATCATTTCCCCTTGGGTGATTTTCCCCATGCCGTGCCCTTGGATTTGATCTCGTGTGAGTTGCCCCCAGAGGCTGTCCAGAAGGGTGGGGTGGATGAAGCCGTTTCTCTTTCTCTATTTTTGTCGGGGTTTTGGTCCTTTTCACAAGTTTTCGCGGGTTTGTCTCATGATCCCCCTCCCCCAATTAGGTAAGGGATGGTCCTACCTCTCTCAAAATTGGGAGAATCATCGAAGTCAGTTTGTGCTTCTAAGTCGAAAGGAAGGAGGGAATTGAAGAACTTGGAGAATCTATCATGAGGGTTCCAGTCGTGGTAAAGGCAAGAGGGTGTAGGTCTTCTGTGGTGGGGCTTTGGGTTTGTTTTGTGGGTTTTTATGGGTTTATGGGCTCTTTTTCTTTTTTTTTTGCTTTTGCTTCTTGGTGTCCTTGTGAATACTTCCGGTGTAATTAAGGGCACCTCATGTTTTTTTATAAAGTCGCTTGATTACCTATCCAAAAAACAAAAGTACCACTATAGCAAAAAGCATGCCGCTTAAGAAGAAAATTTATAAAGATATGCAACTGTACGACACTGTAGTCTTTGGCAGTATGATATGATAAAGCAGTGGGAAACCAGTCTATTTTGAAGAAGCAGACTTCCTAAAATAAAAGAGAAGACTCTTCACACCATAGTTTGTATATGAAAAATTACTGGATTTATTGCAACAAACCATCAATCACTGTATGCTGTGAACACCATAGTAGTATGAGCTACATAAGACAATTTTCATGCTACCATAAATCAAGCAAATCCTAGAAGAAAAAAATTACAATCATAAATCAAGTAGCTACAAATTATAAAAACTATGGATTGCCATTTAAAAAAAAAAAAATCTGCTTAGAAGCCACAAACCTGAATCGAGTCCAATTCAACTTGCCGTAAATTGTTCTCAACCCCCTTCGTATACTCCCTTAATGTTGTCCCTTTCGACAGTATGTTTGCAACTACCTACATCAAAAAAGAGGCCAGAGGGGTGGGAAGGGGATCATCAATGTGTAAACCTCTAAAAAGAACATAAGAAACCATTTTTTTTTCCAGTAAGCAACAAGAATAAAATTATTACACCCAGACGCATTGATGAATAAAGTACTTACATCATCATTTTTACATTCTTCCAGTTCTTGCTGCAGGCCTTCCAATGACATATCACCACTGTACAACATATCAACCAAATGTCTCTTCATAACAACGGAATGAAAACAATCTATTTAAAAACAAATCAAATTGATCACTTCCTCCAAGTAATGAACAAATAGCACAAATCCACACAACAACACAAGGAACAATCATACCTGCTTGCATCCTCCTCGACAGTCAAGTCCCCAACAAATGCTCCTAAATCAAATACATTTTTCTGAGCATCATTTGTCTCACCATAAGACTGCCCCTGCACACACATGAAACATAAATCAAACACGTGCAAGATTAGGATTATCATGTTAAAAACCCTTTATTTTCTATTATTAAATAATTCCTTTCCTTACTAGGTTAGGATTTCTTCTCCTACTAGGATTAGGGTTATTAATCCTATTCCTATTGAGATTAGGTTTATTTTCTACTCTATAAAAAGCAATGTAAGTGCCTTTAGGCCAAGCATCCAATAACAATTTCAATCAATTGCTATAAGCAAATTGTGGAGGCTAGACCCCCTCGAAGAGGTCATATCTTTCTTTGTTTTTCTTTGGTTTTTCTCTGATTTTAATTGATAAGAACTACGGTTCCTACCATTTGGTATCAGAGCCACGCTTTCTTGGGCGATTTTGCTGTGCCGTGTGGGGGCTGATTGTGCGGCAGTGGGCTGTTGCTCAATCGTACTGAGCGTGTGAGGATCGCCGTCAACGTGGGTGGTAGACGTTCATCTCTGCCCGGTAGTACGGTGGTTGTTGATTTCTGGGTGTTCCGGTGAGCGGCTGTGGGAGTCGCAAAAATTTTCTGCAACTTTTGTTCTGAAATTTTGCTTCGTACGGGTTTATTTGGGGAAGAAGGTGGCTGTTTGGCTGCAGCAATTGGTGGAAATCCCTGTTCCAGTGGACGGGTAAGCTTATTTAGCGTGAGGATTATCTTATCCTGGTTTAGTGTTGGAAGTTTTGACTGTTTGGTAATAGAGTTAAGTTAGCACTTTCCAGCTTATTGTATTCTGCGGATATCTTATCTAGCCTAAGGGTTAAAAAAAAAAAAAAAAGATTAAAAAAAAAAAAAAAAAAAAAAAGAAGTAGTAGTTTATGCCCTTTACACGTAATCAAAAAAGAGAGCTTGGTATTACCGACTAAAAGCAGTACGCCATGGCTGGCACTAGCAATATTTCATTTGACGAGGTTTCTTTTGAAGCAAGAATTATTCCGAAGATTGTGGAACAATTGAGGGGATTAATGGAAGAAGTCATAGACAGCCGATGTGTGAACTCTAAGTTAGGTAAAAATCGGGAGTCATTGGAAGTTCGATCATCACAAGAGGAAGACGTGAGATCAAACAAAAATCAAGAGTCACCAGAACCTCGATTACGAAGGGAGCAAGAGTATGGAGCTCCACGTATGAAATTGGAGTTTCCGCGTTGGGATGATGAAGATCCATCGGGATGGATATCCAGAGCAGAGCGATTCTTCAAATATCACCACACACCCGTTGATTCAAAGGTGGAGATAGCATCAATCAGCTTGGATGGGGATGCCATACAGTGGTTTGATTGGTTAGTAGCATGTCGAGGAGAACCAACATGGGATGAATTTGTGGAGGGACTTCTTCTTCGATTCGGTCCTTCAGCATATGATAACGTGGATGGAGAGCTTGCGAAGATTCAACAAACGTCTACTGTGAGTGAATATCAAAGTCACTTTGAGCGCCTCTACAACCGAACTCGAGGATGGTCCTGTTAGTTGTGACTTGCCACTCATCACACGTGGGCCCCACTAGTTCTCTACTCCTTTTGGGTTTAGAAGACTTTTGTCCAAGTTTGTTTTGGAGTCCTTCTCCTATGTGTAATTGGACTCCTTGTTTGATTTATAGTAGGAGTCCTAGACCAACATGTAAAATGAGAGTTAAAGCTTCTATATAAGGAACAAAGCACAAGGTGAATTTGTGTGTGCCAAAAACGTGAAGCACCGAAGGGAGGAGAAAAAGAGAGAATTTAAGAGGAGGTACAAGGGCAGCAACGGTGTTTTCTTCTTGGTGGTTTTTGGGGAAGCCAAAAACAAGTGATTAGAAGAAAAAGGGTATTGCAGAGTGAGAGAAGAAAATAGAGATCAGCCACCATCCGTTCCAGCAAAAGAAGAGTTTGTACATCTGTCTTTTGTATTCTATTTTGGGAATAATCTCTCTTGTGTGATAGTGAGATTTGGGTGTATTAGGGCTTTTGGATCTGAGTGATTTTCTCTCTACTATTTTTGTACTCCATCTTTTGATAGTGGATTTTCTCCGGGTCGTCTCCGCCAGTGGATGTAGGCTTGTTAAGCCGAACCACTTAAATCTTTGTGTCGTGCGTAATTGCCTAATCTTTGTTATTCCGCATTCTTCTTATTTTTGCATCTCACGGGTCTTGGGAAATAGGATTAATTTCCTAACAACTGGTATCAGAGCTGTTGGTTCGAGTGGGAGCGATGGCAGGTGAAGAAGGAAAGATGGGAATCGAGAAATTCGACGGCAAAGATTTTGGGTTTTGGAAGGTACAAATTGAAGATATTCTTTATGGAAAGGATCTTCATCAACCTCTTTTAGAAGAACAACCCGACGACATGGATGATAACGAGTGGGCTCTGCTTGATCGTAAAGCCCTAGCAGTTATCAGGTTATCACTGTCAAAATCAGTTGCACACAACTTTGTAAAGGAGAAGACCACAGCAAGTCTAATGGCGGCTTTGTCAAGCATGTATGACAAGCCGTCGGCTAACAACAAGGTGCATTTGATGAAAAAATTGTTCAACCTAAAGATGGCGGAAGGGACTTCGGTGGCACATCATCTCAATGAGTTCAACACCATCACAAATCAATTATCCTCGGTGGAAATTAATTTTGATGATGAGGTTCACGCGTTGATCGTCTTGGCATCTTTGCCCAATAGTTGGGATGTAACATCCCCAGCCCGTTAAGGCTGAGTTTGCCACTTTTCTTCTTTTACAACAAAAGTTCTTGCAAAGATCTATAAGGTCTATCAAAGTGCTTGATTTTAAAGAATACGATAAATATATAAAACATCATTCAAAAGATTTTATTACAAGCGAAATTAGAAAACATTAAACTTTAGTTGCGGAAAATCATATTATTACAATAATTGATATGAAAAGACTTTGAAAGTTAATAATTATTCCCGCCCCAATTCCGGCCTTCTATTCCAGCGTCCTTTCTACCTGAAAACAAGAAATAAAACTAAATGAGCCCAAAGGGAGCCCAGCAAGTAAAATCCACAACCATAAATAGTTTTGTTCCTTGTTCTTAGTTTTGATAATTGTTTTTACAAATAAATATACATCCAGCCATAATAATAATACATGTATGTACGGTTGCATCTTCCGTAGCATATACGTACTATTACATTTATTATTAGATCATCGTCATAAATCATCTTTATAAATCATCATCATAATGCATCGCTATAAATCATCATTGTAAATCATCATAGTATATCATCATTGAAAATCATCATAGTAAATCCTCGTTGAAATTATATTATCATTTTCTCATATTAGGGCCCATGTACACTATTACCCCTGTGTACGAGGGTTGCGGGTCCTTGTGACCATGGCACTGAACTGTGGCCTCAGCCATGCCCGACCGTCAATTAACTCTTTTCTTGGTGCACTCAACGGTCATGTTGATGGAATACCACCTTCTGGCATAGCCTCCTTCAGTGGTTTCGCCTCCATCCGAGTATCGGTACCGAACTCATCTCATCTTATCTTGGGGCCAAAAATACTCTCCTCCATACATGTGTCCTCATTTCATAAACATTTAACTCATTTCTTGTACTTTTCTTTGTACTTCTTTTGATGCATCTTAGGGCAACATGTAGGAGGGTTTATCATCATTCTTCTTTCTTATAATCATCATCATTTTCTCAACTTTCTTTTCTCAAAAATGGAAACTTTTCCAAATATAAACTTGTGTACTTAGAAAGCATTTAAAGAAATAGAAACTTTCTAAATAATTCTTTTAGAAATCCTTCATGCATGCAACATGTCTCTATGACAGGTAAATAAAATAATCATTTACAGTTTGATACAAGAATGAATAAATAGCATGACATGAAGTAATTTTAGAAGGGGTAGTGAATTTACTTACCTCTAGACTGAAGCTAAAAAGTGGTCTGAATGATCTAGTTGCTCCAATCTGACTAACACTACTAGTATATCTTTCAAACTAATTTCTCAAATCTGTTCTCTCTCGTGTTCTTTCTTTCTTGCAACGCTTTGTCTCGCTCTTTGTAACATCCCCAGTCCGTTAAGACTGAGTTTGCCACTTTTCTTCTTTTTCAACAAAAATTCTTGCAAAGATCTATAAGGTCTATCAGAGTACTTGATTTTAAAAGATACAATAAATGCGTAAAACATTTTTTTTCAAGAGATTTTATTACAAGCGGAATTAGAAAACATTAAACTTTAGTTGCGGAATATTATATCATTACAATAACTTATATGAAAAGACTTTGAAAATTAATAATTATTCCCACCCCATTCCGGCCTCCTATTCCAGCATCCTTTCTACCTGAAAACAAGAAATAAAACTGAATGAGCCCAAAGGGGGCCCAGCAAGTAATATCCACGACCATAAATAGTTTTACTCCTTGTTCTCAGTTTTGAAAATCATTTTCGCAAATAAATATAATTCTAGCCATAATAATATCTGTATGTACGGTTGCATCTCCCGTAACATATACATACTATTACATCTAGTAATAAATCATCGTTGTAAATCATCTTTATAAATCATCATCATAATGCATCATTATAAATAATCTTTGTAAATCATCTTAGCATATCTTCGTTGAAAATATAGTATCATTTTTCTCATAATAAGGCCCATGTACACTATTACCCCTGTGTACGAGGGTTGCGGGTCCTTGTGACCATGGCACTGAACTGTGGCCTCAGCCATGCCCGACCGTCAATTAACTCTTTTTCTTGGTGCACTCAACGGTCTGTTGATGAAATACCACCTTCTGGCATAGCCTCCTTCAGTGGTTTCGCCTCCATCCGAGTATCGGTACCGAACTCTTTCTCATTCTTACTTATCTTGGGACCAAAAATACTCTCCTCCATACATGTGCCCTCATTTCATAAACATTTATCTCATCTCTTGTACTTTTCTTTGTACTTCTTTTGATGCATCTTAGGGCAACATGTAGGAGGGTTTATCATCATTTTTCTTTCTTATAATCATCATCATTTCTCAGCTTTCTTTTCTTAAAATGGAAACTTTTCCAAATATAAACTTGTTGTGCTTAGAAAGCATTTAAACAAATAGAAACTTTCTAGATAGTTCTTTTAGAAATCCTTCATGCATGCAACATAACTTCATAATACGTAAATAAAATAATCATTTACAATTTGATACAAGAATATATAAATAGCATGACATGAAGTAATTTTAGAAGGGGTAGTGAATTTACTTACCTCTAGACTGAAGCTATGAGCAGTCTTTAAATTGCTAATTAATCATCTTGAAAAAATATCTTGTTGTTCCACTCTGTTTATTCACAACTAAATTAATAACAATTCACGAAAATCAATTAACTCCAGTCTACTCCTTTAGGGAAGTTAACCCATTAAAATAGAGAATCAACTCCCAACACTAATTCAAAATTCTCAAGAGTGAAACCACCCAATATCATCATGATTAAATCAAAAGGTTCTCATCTAAGGCCTATTACTCAACTTAAAATCAAATACCCATAGCTAAAGGAAGAAGAATTTTACCTTTGAAGAACCTATCTTTGTTATTCTGCGAATTTCTCTTTTGGTCATCCTTTAAATCTCTGTTTCTCCCCCCTCAGCATCTCACCCGCTTTGTTTTTCTCATGCTACTTTGTCCATTTCTCACTCTATTGCAACATTCTATCTCCCTCTGTCTTCTCCTTTTTAAAACTCCCTCTCTCTATCTTATTGTTTCTTCTTCTCCGTTAAGTAATAAGAAATGGGAGTAGGTGAAGTCAAAGAAAAATAAAAAGAAAAGTTCAAAAGCCATGTGGTAAAAGAAGGAAGGAAGAAAAAGGAAGGAGTAATGAGTGGTAGTATTGTGGAAAGTGGGGGAAGAGAGGGGTTGGTCGTTGGTGTGCTGGTGGAAAATAAGAAAGGAAGATAAGAAAGTGGGTGGGGGCCTCATGGAAAAAAGAGGGGAGTGTGGAAAAAAAAGAGGAATAAATAAAGGAAAAGAAAGAAAATGGTGTGAATTATTGAAGGGTTCCGGTCCTATATAATAAGAGATGAACATTATTAACAACACTTTGGGCCCACTCCTTATTAAAATTATATCTAATCTCATCTAACCATTCTCACACCATTCTTCATTTGCTAACACCAAATCAACTATCCTTCAAAGCTAACTTTCCTTCAAATGTATAATATGTATCATTATATCATCATATCTCTTAAAGTCACCAACTAAATTATCAAGCTATAATCTATCCTAAACCTTAGGATGTATGATCTCAAATAAAACTTCATTCCTATAATACTCATATAATCCATAAATTCTTCAAGAACAAATCTCATCACTTAATATAATTATTAAAATAATATTATCTTCAATTTAATATCTTTAAATGAGGATTTTAAATCTGGGGCACTACACTCTTTCTCTCTCTGTTTCATGTAAACACTTTCAGAAAGAAGAAAGACCGAGTAGAAAACGGAAGAAGGAAGAATATGTGGAAGAGAAGGGAGACGAGTAGTGAAATTTGTGAAGGGTGAGGACTCTATTTATAGGAAACCATCTCCATCTACCAATCTTCATCTACAAACCTTCATCCACTAATCTTCATCTATAAATCTCCATCTACTAATATCCATCTATAAATCTCCATCTACTAGTACTTATCTATAAATCCATCTACTAGTATCCATCTATGAATCTCCATCTACTAGTATCCATCTATGAATCTTCATCTACTAGTACTTATCTATAAATCTTCATCTACTAGTACTTATCTATAAATCTCCACCTACTAGTATCCATCTATAAATCTCCATCTACTAGTACTTATCTATAAATCTCCACCTACTAGTATCCATCTATAAATCTCCATCTACTAGTACTTATCTATAAATCTTCACCTACTAGTATCCATCTATAAATCTTCATCTACTAGTATCCATCTATAAATCTCCATCTACTAGTACTTATCTATAAATCTTCACCTACTAGTATCCATCTATAAATCTTCACCTACTACTACCCATATATAAATCTCCATTCTACTAGTACTATTATACCTACCATTGACTATTCTACCTTCCCTTACTATTCTACCTTCCCTTACTATTCTACCTTCCATTTTACTATTCCATCTACCAACACTACTATATCTACATTTATCCATCTACAATTTTTCTTACCATTTACTATCCTATTATTTCACCAATTACCATTCTCTAATTACCACTCTCTGTAATTAGAAAATGGTAATTGGTGAAATAATATGATAGTAAAATGGAAGGTAGAATAATCAATGGTAGGTATAATAGTATCAGTAGATGGAGATTTATAGATGGATACTAGTAGATGGAGAATTATAGATGGAGATTAGTGGATGAAGGTTTATAGATGAAGATTGGTAGATGGAGATGGTTTCCTATAAATAGAGTCCTCACCCTTCACAAATT
>NC_081541.1:33052336-33062099 GCF_901000735.1 Corylus avellana | reverse complement strand
AGATGGAGATTTATAGATGGATACTAGTAGATGGAGATTTATAGATAAGTACTAGTAGATGGAGATTTATAGATGAAGATTAGTGGATGAAGGTTTGTAGATGAAGATTGGTAGATGGAGATGGTTTCCTATAAATAGAGTCCTCACCCTTCACAAATTTCATTACTTCACTCCCTTCTCTTTCACATATTCTTCCTTCTTCCGTTTTCTACTCGGTCTTTCTTCTTTCTCTAAGTGTTTACACGAGATAGAGAGAGAAAGGGCGAGACAAAGCGTTGCAAGAAAGAAAGAACACGAGAGAGAACAGACTCGAGAAATTAGTTTCAAAAGATATACTAGTGGTGTTAGTCAGATTGGAGCAACTAGATCCTTCAGACCACTTTTAGCTTCAGTCTAGAAGTAAGTAAATTCACTACCCTTTCTAAAATTACTTCATGTCATGCTATTTATTCATTCTTGTATTAAACTGTAAATGATTATTTTATTTACCTGTCTTGAAGATATGTTGCATGCATGAAGGATTTCTAAAAGAATTATTTAGAAATGTTCTATTTCTTTAAATGCTTTCTAAGTACACAAGTTTATATTTGGAAAAGTTTCCATTTTTTAGAAAAGAAAGTTGAGAAATGATGATGATTATAAGAAAGAAGAATGATGATAAACCCTCCTACATGTTGCCCTAAGATGCATCAAAAGAAGTACAAAGAAAAGTACAAGAAATGAGTTAAATGTTTATGAAATGAGGGTACATGTATGGAGGAGAGTATTTTTGGCCCCAAGATAAGATGAGAGGAGTTCGGTACCGATACTCGGATGGAGGCGAAACCACTGAAGGAGGCTATGCCAGAAGGTGGTATTCCATCAACAGACCGTTGAGTGCACCAAGAAAAAGAGTTAATTGACGGTCGGGGCATGGCTGAGGCCTCAGTTCAGTGCCATGGTCATAGGACCCGCAACCCACGTACACAGGGGTAACAGTGTACATGGGCCCTAATATGAGAAAATGATGATATGATTTCAAAAATGATATACTATGATGATTTACAATGACGATTTATAACGATGATATACTATGATGATTTACAATGATGATTTATGACGATGATTTATTCATAGACGTAATAATATGTATATGCTACGGGAGATGCAACTGTACATACATGTATTATTATGGCTGGATGTATATTAATTTGTGAAAACGATTTTCAAAACTGAGAACAAGGAGTAAAACTATTTATGGTTGTGGATTTTACTTGCTGGGCCCCCTTTGGGCTCATTCAGTTTTATTTCTTGTTTTCAGGTAGAAATGATGCTGGAATAGGAGGCCGGGATGGGGATGGGAATAATTATTAATTTTCAAAGTCTTTTCATATCAGTGATTGTAATAATATGATATTCCGCAACTAAAGTTTAATGTTTTCTAATTTCGCTTGTAATAAAATCTCTTGAACAATGTTTTATACATTTATCGTATCCTTTACAATCAAGTACTCTGATAGACCTTATAGATCTTTGCAAGAACTTTTGGTTGTAAAAGAAGAAAAGTGGCAAACTCAGCCTTAACGGGCTGGGGATGTAGATGCAACCGTACATACATGTATTATTATTATGGCTGGATGTATATTTATTTGTAAAAACAATTATCAAAACTGAGAACAAGGAACAAAACTATTTATGGTTGTGGATTTTACTTGCTGGGCCCCCTTTGGGCTCATTCAGTTTTATTTCTTGTTTGCAGGTAGAAAGGACGCTGGAATAAAAGGCCGGAATTGGGGCGGGAATAATTATTAACTTTCAAAGTCTTTTCATATCAATTATTGTAATAATATTATTTTCTGCAACTAAAGTTTAATGTTTTCTAATTTCGCTTGTAATAAAATCTTTTGAATGATGTTTTATATATTTATCGTATCCTTTAAAATCAAGCACTCTGATAGACCTTATAGATCTTTGCAAGAACTTTTGTTGTAAAAGAAGAAAAGTGGCAAACTCAGCCTTAACGGGCTGGGGATGTTACATGGGAAGTAGTGAGGATGGCTGTGAGTAACTCTGTAGGAAAGAGTAAACTGAGCTATGAAGACGTCAGGGATTTGATTCTCAGTGAAGAGGTTCGCAGAAAAGATGCGGGTGAAGCCTCTTGTTCTAGTGCTGCTTTAAACCTCGAGACTCGGGGCAGAGGACAAGATAGAAACTCTGGTCAAGGCAGATCAAATTTCAAAAAATGGAGAAGCAAATCCAGATTCGGACAACAACCTGAGTGTTGGAACTGTGGTAAGACTGGCCACTACAAGAAGAATTGCAGGAAACTGCGGAAGGAGACTGAGAGTGATTATGCAAATGAAGTGACAGAAGAAGTATATGATGCCCTACTTCTATCTGTTGACAGTCCCCTTGATTCTTGGATCTTAGACTCAGGAGTATCTTTTCATACGACAGCAATCCGTGAAATTCTCGAGAACTATGTTGGTGGAGACTTCGGGAAGGTGTATTTGGCTGACGGAACGACGCTGGATGTTGTGGGCTTAGGCGATGTTCGCATTAAAGTTCACAGTGACTCGGTATGGAAGCTACAGAAGGTCAGGCATGTTTCGGAGCTGAAGAAGAATCTGATTTCAGTAGGACAGCTTGATGAGGAAGGGCATTCAATTCATTTCCACGGTGGAAAGTGGAAGGTCAGCAAGGGAGCCATGATTTTGGCTAATGGTCATAAGACGGGTACTCTCTATATGACAGATGCTGATACAGATGCTGTTGTAGATACGACTGCTGACTCAAAACTATGGCACCTAAGGCTTGGGCACATGAGTGAAAAAGAGATGAAGGTACTTATGTCAAAAGGGAAACTACTGGGGTTAAAGTCAGTTGAGTCTGATTTGTATGAAGGCTGCATCCTAGGGAAGCAGAAGAAGGTGAGTTTCGCGGAAGTTGGCAAAGCACCTAAGCTTGGAAAGCTGGAGCTGGTACACACGGATTTGTGGGGTCCCGCACCAGTGGCATCTCTTGGAGGCTCGCGGTATTACATCACATTTATTGATGACTCAAGTAGGAAGGTATGGGTTTATTTCTTGAAAAATAAATCTGATGTATTGGAGACTTTTAGGAAATGGAAGGCCATGGTTGAGACTGAAACGGCCTTGAAGCTCAAGCGTTTGAGATCAGACAATGGAGGAGAATATGAAGACAGGGGGTTTAAACAGTTTTGCACAGTGAATGGGATTAAAATGGAGAAAACTATCTCGGGAACATCGCAGCAGAATGGCGTGGCTGAGTGCATGAATAGGACTCTCAATGAGCATGCTAGGAGTATGAGGTTGCATGCTGGGTTACCAAAGACTTTTTGGGCTGATGCAGTGAGCACTGCTGCATATCTGATGAATAGGGGGTCTTCCGTTCCCCTGAGCCATAGACTACCGGAAGAAGTCTAGAGTGGAAAAGAGGTAAATCTTTCACATCTGAAAGTTTTTGGTTGTGCTTCATATGTCCATGTTGAGTCTGATGCTATGAGTAAACTAGATGGTAAATCTAGTAAGTGTTTCTTCATTGGATATGGAGATGAGGCCTTTGGTTATCGATTTTAGGATGATCAAAATCGGAAGATCATTAGAAGTCGGAATGTGATTTTTAATGAGTGTGCTATGTACAAGGATGGGTCAAGTGCAGAACCTGAAGTTACAAAGCAGGAACCGAAGAAGTCTGGGTTTGTTAACTTAGATGAGCTTTCTGAAGTACAGTGCAGAAAGAGAAACAATTCGTGGAGGTGGAGCTTGATGAACAGTGTTCACTCACGAATGAATGTGATGACAGAGAATCTTCAAGAAACTTACAGCACCGGGAAGAGTCTTATCCTTTAGCAAGAGGCAAAGAGAAACAGGATCGAAAAACACCAATGAGGTATGGCTTTGACGATATGGTTTCTTTTGCTCTAACGGCTTGTAGTGGAGATCCATCGTCTACTCAGAATAGTACACTGAAAGAGGTGGAGTTACTACGGAGAGGTAAAACTTGGGAATCCGAAGAATTACCCAAGGGAAAGAAGGCTAAAGGGTGCAAATGGGTCTACAGCAAGAAAGAGTCATCAGAGAAAGCTGTACGGTCGACGGGATAGATAGGGAGGCATGGTGTTATGTCTAAATCAGGTCCTATGCTCAAGTTCAAGAGGCGTTTGGACTTGAGGGACACTTGTAGAGTGTGATTGCCCTTGGAGGCTGAGGCGGAGACATCCGAAGTAGACACGTTTTAGTAGACTTGATGGGATTCAAGTCAAGGTGGAGATTGTTAGGTGTGACTTGCCACCCATCACACGTGGGCCCCACTAGTTCTCTACTCCTTTTGGGTTTAGAAGACTTTTGTCCAAGTTTGTTTTGGAGTCCTTCTCCTATGTGTAATTGGACTCCTTGTTTGATTTATAGTAGGAGTCCTAGACCAACATGTAAAAGGAGAGTTAAAGCTTCTATATAAGGAACAAAGCACAAGGTGAATTTGTGTGTGCCAAAAACGTGAAGCACCGAAGGGAGGAGAAAAAGAGAGAATTTAAGAGGAGGTACAAGGGCAGCAACGGTGTTTTCTTCTTGGTGGTTTTTGGGGAAGCCAAAAACAAGTGATTAGAAGAAAAAGGGTATTGCAGAGTAAGAGAAGAAAATAGAGATCAGCCGCCATCCGTTCCAGCAAAAGAAGAGTTTGTACATCTGTCTTTTGTATTATATTTTGGGAATAATCTCTCTTGTGTGATAGTGAGATTTGGGTGTATTGGGGCTTTTGGATCTGAGTGATTTTCTCTCTACTATTTTTGTACTCCATCTTTTGATAGTGGATTTTCTCCGGGTCGTCTCTGCTAGTGGATGTAGGCTTGTTAAGCCGAACCACTTAAATCTTTGTGTCGTGCGTAATTGCCTAATCTTTGTTATTCCGCATTCTTCTTATTTTTGCATCTCACGGGTCTTGGGAAATAGGATTAATTTCCTAACAGGTCCGAAAAGCAGTTGGTAGGGACTTTCATTGAGGGACTTCGGTCAGAGATACGACGAGAAGTCAAGGCCCAACGACCAAGAACAATCACAGCTGCATTTTCAATTGAAAGAGTACAAGAGGAAAGGCTGAGCGAGGAAAATCGCAAAACAACTAGAGTAGTGAGCAGGATGGCTGGTGGAAGTACTGGTGCTCTAAATTTATCTCAAAAACCTTCCGTTACTCGATTGACACAAGAAGAGCTGAAGCAACGGTTAGCTAAGGGGCTTTGTTGGCATTGTGATGAGAAGTGGCACAGAGGACACCAATGCAAGCAAGGAAAATTGTTGATGATTGAACCTGTGGAAGTACCGACACATTTGGACATTAATAATGGGGAGTCTGAGTTCGACAATGAAGAATCTAAAACTACAAATGATCTGCTGGCAGTTACCGTTCATGCATTAGCCGGCTACTCCAACCGGCAAACAATAAGGGTTAACGGATATATTAAACGCCAACCTGTCACAATTTTAATTGACACAGGTAGTACCAACAATTTTTTAGATGAGGATGTTGCCAAAAGACTTTCACTTCCGGTAGAGACCTGTGATAAGTTTGAGGTAAAGTTGGCGGATGGAAGAACCTTGACTTGTGAGGGTAAATGCTCAAGAGTAAAACTTTTAGTGCAAAATCAAGAGTTGCGAGTCAATTTTTATCTATTACCACTGGGTGATTATGAAGTAGTGTTGGGAATTGAGTGGCTACGAACTCTGGGAGATGTACTCTGGAATTTCTCAAAGTTAATTATGAAGTTCATGTTAAATGGGCAAAATGTGACTTTTTGCGGCAAGCGAGGACGAAATTTACTACTGTTAGTAGCCACCGGATGGAGCGAATTCTCAAAAAGGAACGTCAAGGATATTTATTTCAATTAAAGCACGAGGAGGCAGAGATCAGTAAACAAGAGAAGCCAGAGATAGAATCACTTTTGGAGGAGTTCGGAGATATATTTTCAGAGCCCAAGACGTTGCCTCCAAAGCGAGCCCATGATCACCATATTCCTTTCTTACCCAACCAATGTTCGGCCATATCGTTATCCATATGTTCAAAAATTTGAGATTGAGAAAATTGTGAAAGAGATGCGAGATTCAGGTATTATCCAACACAGTGTTAGTCCTTACTCTTCTCCTGTTTTGTTGGTCAAGAAAAAGGATGGGTCATGGAGAATGTGTGTTGACTATAGAGCATTGAATCACATCACTCTCAAAGATAAATATCTGATTCCTATCATTGATGAGCTGCTTGATGAGTTAGGAGGTGCCCAACATTTTTCTAAGTTGGATTTGCGTTCTGGATACCATCAGATCCGAGTTTATGAGGATGACATTCCCAAGATAGCTTTTAGGACTCATGATGGCCATTATGAGTTTTTGGTGATGCCTTTCGAATTAACCAATGCGTCGTCTACTTTCCAGAGTCTGATGAATGACATTTTTCGACCATATCTTCGTAAGTTTGTATTAATCTTTTTTGATGACATCCTTATTTACAGCTCAACTATGGAAGATCATTTGGACCACTTGCGACTTGTTTTGTCTATTTTACGAGAGCACTCATTAGTTGTTAAAAAGTCCAGGTGTAGCTTTGCAAGAACGGAAGTGGAGTATTTAGGTCATATTGTATCACGCAATGGTGTGGCAGCAAATCCGTCCAAAATTCAGGCAATGGTCAATTGGCCAGTACCAAAAACAATCAAAGCCTTACGAGGGTTCTTAGGGTTGACTGGGTACTATCGTAAGTTTGTAAAGGACTATGGCAAGATTAGTGCACCTTTAACGGCCTTATTGAAGAAGGATGCATTTCGATGGCATGATGTTGCAGATGAGGCCTTTGCAAGACTCAAACAAGCCGTGACAACCACCCCTGTTCTTGCATTACCAGATTTCAATAAAATGTTCATTCTTGAATGTGATGCGTCGGGATTAGGTATTGGGGCAGTGTTAATGCAAGAAGGTCGACCTATTGCTTTTACCAGTAAGGCATTGTCTCCTCAACACTTAAGCTTGACTGTGTACGACAAAGAGATGTTGGCTATCATCCATGCAGTAACTAAATGGAGGCCTTATTTGATAGGGCGACATTTCCAGATACGTACTGATCATCGAAGCTTGAAGTGCATTCTTGAGCAACGAATTTCATCTATGGAACAACATAAATGGGTTACCAAATTATTAGGGTATGATTATGAGATTGTTTACAAAAAGGGAGCAGAGAACTTAGTAGCAGATGCCTTGTCACGGATTCCGGAGCATTCAGAGGTTTTTGCCATTTCTATTCCAGCATGTGATACTCTTGATCAAATTAAAAAAGAGTAACAAGAAGACCCTGAATTAAAGAAAGTCATTCAGAAGCTAGAGCAAGATCCTTCCACTGTTACCCATTTCTCATGGCACACAAATCACTTGCGGTATAAGGGACGAATAATTTTGGCTTCTCATTCTTCCCACAAATCAATTGTTTTACATGAATGTCATGACTCACCCAGTGCTGGGCATTCTAGATTCCTTCGTACTTACAGACGAATTACTCGTGTTTTTTATTGGAAAGGCATGAAAACGGACATCAAGTAATTTGTTGCCGAATGTGAGACATGTCAGCGTCAAAAGGGAGAAACAATAGCAAGCCCTGGACTATTACAGCCATTCGCAATACCGGAGGAAGTATGGACATACATATCCATGGATTTCATAGATGGATTACCACCATCACAAGGTAAAACTACAATTCTTGTGGTTGTGGACCGACTCACAAAATATGCTCATTTCTGCCCATTAGCACACCCTTATACAACGATCATTGTTGCTCAAGTATTTGTGGATAATATTGTGAAGTTGCACGGGATTCCCCAATCTATCATAAGTGATCGTGACAAGGTGTTTATTTCAAATTTTTGGAATGAGCTATTTTGATTGCAAGGAACTCAACTAAGGATGAGTACGGCATATCATCCACAGACAGACGGACAAACTGAAGTAGTGAATCGATGCTTAGAGAATTACTTGCGATGTTTTGTCGGAGATAAACCTAAGGAGTGGACTCGTTGGCTTTCATGGGCCGAATGGTGGTATAATACCACTTATCATTCATCAATTAAGATGACTCCGTTTGAAGCTGTATATGGGCAAGCCCCACCGATCAACCCTACTTATAATTCAAGATCTTCATCGGTTGATGAGTTAGACCGCACCCTTCAAGATCACACTAAAGTCTTGCAAATCCTCAAGGACAATCTCCATGCTGCCCAAGCCCGAATAAAGCAACATGCTGACAAGTATCGAAGTGAGCGCGAGTTTGAGGTAGGGGATTGGGTGTTTCTTAGATTGCAACCCTACCAACAAATCTCTCTTAATGTACATCCCTCCAAGAAGCTTTCACCAAGACAGTATGTTTGCAACTACCAACATCAAAAAAGAGGCCAGAGGGGTGGGAAGGGAATCATCAATGTGTAAACCTCTAAAAAGAACATAAAAAACCATTTTTTTTTCCAGTAAGCAACAAGAATAAAATTATTACACCCAAACGCATTGATAAAGAAAGTACTTACATCATCATTTTTACATTCTTCCAGTTCTTGCTGTAGGCCTTCCAATGACATATCACCACTGTACAACATAGCAACCAAATGTCTCTTCATAACAACAGAATGAAAACAATCTATTTAAAAACAAATCAAATTGATCACTTCCTCCAAGTAATGAACAAATAGCACAAATCCACCCAACAACACAAGGAACAATCATACATGCTCGCATCCTCCTCGATAGTCAAGTCCCCAACAAATGCTCCTAAATCAAATACATTTTTCTGAGCATCATTTGTCTCACCATAAGACTGCCCCTGCACACACATGAAACATAAATCAATCACATGCAAGATTAGGATTATCATCTTAAAAACCCTTTATTTTCTATTATTAAATAATTCATTTCCTTACTAGGTTAGGATTTCTTCTCCTACTAGGATTAGGGTTATTAATCATATTCCTATTGAGATTAGGTTTATTTTCTACTCTATAAAAAGCAATGTAAGTGCCTTTAGGCCAAGCATCCAATAACAATGTCAATCAATTGCTATAAGCAAATTGTGGAGGCTAGACCCCCTCGAAGAGGTCATATCTTTCTTTGTTTTTCTTTGGTTTTTCTCTGATTTTAATTGATAAGAACTACGGTTCTTACCATATCACATCATTGTTCTCCTAATAACCTAATGGTGCTTTCAGCTGCTTGAGAAGCAGCAAACAGACCTCCTTGGATCACACAATCATTAACAAGAATTACAAAGTCGATTGCTAAGAACTTCAAATTTGAAACTTACCACTTTGTTCATCACAACATTAGCCATATTGGTGAATCCAACCAAAGGCCTCAAGGATTGAATGCACCTGAGAGAGCTTTTTTGAGCAGCAATTGTTAAGATTGAACAGAATTTCAGATTCAGATTGGAAGATTTGTTCCTAATAACTATTGCATAAATGAAGTCTTGGCAATCGGGTTCAAGCCCCGCGGTGGATCGGGTCCATTAGCATCGCTCGAGTGCGCAAGAAAGAAACTAAAGGAAGAACCAG
Organism: Corylus avellana; assembly: GCF_901000735.1. NCBI lineage: Eukaryota > Viridiplantae > Streptophyta > Magnoliopsida > Fagales > Betulaceae > Corylus > Corylus avellana. Next base: position 33,052,528 of record NC_081541.1, on the reverse strand, counting down.
AGCGTTCCGCCAATCAAATCAAGGAAAAACGCCTCATTAAATATTCGCAATGGAAAAACCAAATTTTTATGCAAAATAACTCTTCAAAACTCACTTTATCTAATTTAGCTAATAAATTTTTAAATGTCTACGCTATCTAACTAGTTATGTTTTTATCTATATCATTTAAATATATATATATATATATATATA
>NC_081541.1:33051630-33051781 GCF_901000735.1 Corylus avellana | reverse complement strand
ACTATTGCATAAATGAAGTCTTGGCAATCGGGTTCAAGCCCCGTGGTGGATTGGGTTGGTTAGCATCGCTCGAGTGCGCAAGAAAGAAACTAAAGGAAGAACCAGAGCGTTCCGCCAATCAAATCAGGAAAAAACGCCTAATTAAATATTC
>NC_081541.1:33035058-33050941 GCF_901000735.1 Corylus avellana | reverse complement strand
AAATAACTCTTCAAAACTCACTTTATCTAATTAGCTAATAATCTTGGATCACACAACTATTAATAAGAATTACAAAGTCGATCGCTGAGAACTTCAAATTTGAAACTTACCACTTTGTCCGTCGCAACGTTTGCCATATTGGTGAATCCAACCAAAGGCCTCAAGGATTGAATGCACCTGAGAGAGCTTTTTTGAGCAGCAATTATTAAGATTGAACAGAATTTCAGATTCAATTCGGAAGATTTGTTCCTAATAACTATTACATAAATGAAGTCTTGGCAATCGGTTCAAGCCCCGTGGTGGATCGGGTCGGTTAGCATCGCTCGAGTGCGCAAGAAAGAAACTAAAGGAAGAACCAGAGCGTTCCGCCAATCAAATCAGGGAAAAACGCCTAATTAAATATTCGCAATGGAAAAGCCAAATTTTTATGTAAAATAACTCTTCAAAACTCACTTTATCTAATTTAGCTAATAAATTTTTAAATGTTTACGCTATCTAATTAGTTATGTTTTTATCTATATATATATAAACAGACATCCTTGGATCACACAACCATTAATAAGAATTACAAAGTCGATCGCTGAGAATTTCAAATTTGAAACTTACCACTTTGTCCGTCGCAACGTTAGCCATATTGGTGAATCCAACCAAAGGCCTCAAGGATTGAATGCACCTGAGAGAGCTTTTTGGAGCAGCAATTGTTAAGATTGAACAGAATTTCAGATTCAGATCGGAAGATTTGTTCCTAATAACTATTACATAAATAAAGTCTTGGTAATCGGGTTCAAGCCCCGTGGTGGATCGGGTCGGTTAGCATCGCTCGAGTGCGCAAGAAAGAAACTAAAGGAAGAACCAGAGCGTTCCGCCAATCAAATCAGGGAAAAACGCCTAATTAAATATTCGCAATGGAAAAGCCAAATTTTTATGCAAAATAACTCTTCAAAACTCACTTTATCTAATTTAGCTAATAAATTTTTAAATGTCAACGCTATCTAATTAGTTATGTTTTTATCTATATCATGTAAATATATATATATATAAACAGACCTCCTTGGATCACACAACCATTAATAAGAATTACAAAGTCGATCGCTGAGAACTTCAAATTTGAAACTTACCACTTTGTCCGTCGCAACGTTAGCCATATTGGTGAATCCAACCAAAGGCCTTAAGGATTGAATGCACCTGAGAGAGCTTTTTTGAGCAGCAATTGTTAAGATTGAACAGAATTTTAGATTCAGATCGGAAGATTTATTTCTAATAACTATTGCATAAATGAAGTCTTGGCAATCGGGTTTAAGCCCCGTGGTGGATCGGGTTGGTTAGCATCGCTCGAGTGCACAAGAAAGAAACTAAAAGAAGAACTAGAGCGTTCCGCCAATCAAATCAGGGAAAAATGCCTCATTAAATATTCGCAATGAAAAAGCCAAATTTTTATGCAAAATAACTCTTCAAAACCCACTTTATCTAATTTAGCTAATAAATTTTTAAATGTCTACGCTATCTAATTAGTTATGTTTTTATATATATATTTTATGTTGTAAAATTAAAGAAAATGACAAGACAAGATAAATAGATTGCAATATGTGAAACTAGTTCTTCAGGAACTATGTATGATTCTTCTCTATTATTGTGTGTTTTACATATAACTCAATACTCCCTTTTATAGGCATGAAATCATAATGGGAGGTTAAAGAATATGAAAAGGGGAATATGAAACAAGATGGTACATCAATGTATTACATGGATGTTATAGGAATTCTAAAAAATGACATGAATATGTAGAATTCCAAGAGATGGAACTAAATGGTCATCCACCAAATGCATGAATGCATTCATAACACTCCTCATTGGATGACCATACACTAAGAATATGCCTCGTTAAAACCTTGCCCAGGAAAACCCAATGGAAAAAAACCTGTGGCAAAGGAAAAAGAGTACAATATTCTTGTGTGCCTTCATATGCTTTAGGATTGCCTCATTAAAACCTTGCAAAGGAAAACCCAGTGGGAAAAACCTTAGCGAAAGAAAAAAAGTACAATCAGCATAATCATTTTACTCCCCCTCATTAGCATAAAGAGCTTCAATTGTTTATGATGAAAGATTCTTCAGTCGGCGCATTCCAATGTTATTCACCAACTTCTTAAATGTTGCAGTTGGTAATGCTTTGATAAATAAATCTGCCAAATTGTCACTTGATCGTATCTGTTTGACATCAATATCACCACTCTTCTAGAGCTCATGTGTATAAAAGAACTTTGGTGAAATATGTTTGGTTCTATCACCTTTAATATATCCTCATCTGATCTCTATGATACAAGCAGCATTATCTTCATATAATATTGTCAGGCTATCATTGATTGTGGATAAACAGCACTTTTCTCGAATGTGTTGAATTACTGATCTTAGCCATATGCATTCTCGACTTGCTTCATGAATTGCAATAATCTCTGAGTGATTTGAAAAAGTAGCAACAAGTGTTTGCTTGACAAATCTCCATGAAATAGCAGTACTTCCACATGTAAATAGATATCCTGTTTGAGATCTACCTTTATGCGGATCAGAAAGAAAACTCGCATCTGCATATCCAACTAATTGTGAATTTGAACCTCTTAAATAAAATAATCCCATGTCAGTTGTTCCACGAAGATAACGTAGAACATGTTTGACCCCATTCCAATGCCTTCGAGTTGGTGTAGAACTGTATCTTGCTAGTAATTAACTGAAAATGCAATATCAGGTCGTGTGCAATTTGCAAGATACATCAGAGCACCAACAACACTAAGATATGGTACTTCAAGACCAAGAATTTTTTCGTCATCTTCTCGAGGCCGAAAATGATCTTTTTTCACATCAAGTGATCGAACAACCATTGGAGTGCTCAAAGGATAAGCTTTCTCCATGTAAAAGTGTTTTAGGACTTTTTCTGTATATGTTGACTGATGAACAAGAATTTCATTTGGAAAATGTTCAATTTGTAAGCCAAGACGAAATTTTGTCTTTCCAAGATCTTTCATCTCAAACTCATTTTTTAAATACGTGGCAGTTTTTATGAGCTCTTCTGGAGTCCCAGCAAGACTTAAATCATCTACATAAACTGCAATGATAGCAAATTCGGATTCTGATTTCTTAATGAAAACGCATGGACGAATTAGATTATTCTCAAATCCTTCTTTCAATAGATACTCACTAAGATAATTGTACCACATGCGTCCGGATTGCTTTAACCCGTATAAAGATCTTTGTAGCTTGATAGAATAAATACTTTGGGATTTCGAATTATATGCTTTAGGCATTTTGTATCATTCAGGGATTTTCATGTATGTATCATTATCAAGTGATCCATATAAATATGTTGTAACCACATCCATTAAACGCATATCCAAAGTTTCTGTAACTATCAAGCTAATCAAAAATCTAAATGTAATTGCATCCACTACAGGGGAATATGTTTCTTCATAATCAATATCAGGTTTCTATAGGAAATCTTGTGCAACAAGTCTTACTTTATATCTCACAATTTCATTTTTCTCATTTCGTTTTCGTACAAATACCCACTTGTATCCAACAGGCGATACACCTTCAGGTGTTTGGACTACAAGTCCAAATACTTCACGTTTTGCTAGTGAGTTCAATTCTGCCTGAATTGCTTCCTTCCACATTGGCTAATCATTTCTACGTCGACATTCTTCGACGGTTTATGGTTCAATATCATCATTACTTCTGGTAATGTCAAATGCAACTTTAAATGAAAATATGTTGTCGACAACAATTTTGTTTCTATCCAATATTTCTCCTGTACTTACATAATTTATTGAGATCTCATTATTTTTAGGTACCTGTTCCTCTTCATGAGGTAACTCTTCAGGAGATTCCTCTTCAAGAGGTTCCTCTTCGAGGGATTCCTTTCCAGGAGAATTTTGTACAGAAAATTTGGATGGATCAATTTTCGTTGCCTGTTTTGTAGGTAAGGCCTCTTCAGGAGTGCCAATTTCATTTCATTATGCTTTTCTCTTCTGGGGAATCTTATCCTTTGCACCAATAGGTCTTCCATGCTTCAGGCGTGCCTTAGACTCATTTGCTGCTGTATTAATTGATTGTCCTACATTGACTTCTATCTTCGCTAGAGTATTAGCAGCTGGAATGTGAGACTTAGTTATTTTCTTGTTGTCAATATATGCATCCGGCAATTGATTTGCAATACCTTGCAAATGAATGATCCTTTGAACTTCTAATTCACATTGATTTGTACGAGAATCAAAATGAGATAACGTCAAATTATTCCAAGTGATTTCTTGTCGTGCTTCTGGCAACGACTTTTCTCTCCTTAGTGATGGGAATATGTTTTCATCAAAATGACAATCTTCAAAACGTGCTTTAAAAATATCACAAGTTAAAGGCTCAAGGTATCTAATGATAGAAGGAGAATCAAAACCAACATAAATTTCAAGTCTTCGTTGAAGTCCCATCTTAGTGCGTTGAGGTGGCGCAATTGGAACATATACAGCACAACCAAAAATACGAAAATGAAAAATATTTGGTTGTTGATCAAATGCAAGTTGCAAAGGAGAATATTTTTGGTAAGCTGTTGGTCTGATCCGAACTAATGATGCTATGTGTAATATTGCATGTCCCGAAGCAGAAACAAGTAATTTTGTTTTCATAAGCAAAGGTCGAGCAATTAATTGAAGTCGTTTAATAAACGATTCAGCTAAACCATTTTAAACTATGAGTATGAGCAACATGATGTTCAACATTAATTCCAATTGACATGCAATAATCATAAAATGCTTGAGATGTAAATTCACCCGCATTATCCATTCGAATATATTGAATTGGATAATCAGGAAATTGTGCTCGTAATCTAATTATTTGAGCAAGAAGTCTAGCAAATGCAACATTACGAGTAGAAAGCAAGCAAACATATGACCACCTAGATGATGCATCTATTAAAACCATAAAATATCTAAATGGCCCACATGGAGGGTGAATCGGCCCACATATATCCCCTTGAGTTCTTTGTAAAAATGATGGAGATTCAACAATTACCTTAGAAGGGGATGGTTTTATAACAAGTTTACCTTGAGAACTTGCAGCACAAGTATAATCACTTGGTAAAAGAATCTTCTGGTTCTTTAAAGGATGCCTATTAGAGTTCTCAATTATTCGACGCATCATAATTGTTCCCGGATGTCCAAGACGATCATGTCAAAGCATAAACATCTTTGGATTAGAGTACTTCTGGTGCATCACAACATGTGATTCAATTGTTCTTATTGTTGTGTAATACAACTCGGAAGAGAAAGCAGACAGTTTTTCCAATATGAGCTTCTGGCCCGAAATTATTGAAGTAATATAAAGATATTTGTCACTGCTTTCATTAGTGGTTTCAACATGATAACCATTTAGACGAATATCCTTAAAACTAATTAAATTTCTTCTAGATTTCGAAGAATACAAAGCATCGTCAATACAAAATTTTGTTCATTTTGGCAATATAATATTCGCTCTTGCAGAGCCTTCGATTAGGTTTGATGAACCTGATATTGTATTGACACTAGCTTTGTTTAATATCAAATATTGAAAATATTTCTTATCTTTAAGAATTGTGTGAAAATATTTCTTATCTTTAATATTTCTTATCTTTAAATATTTCTTATCTTCAAATATTGAAAATATTTCTTATCTTTAACAATTGTCTGCTAGACACAAATCTTCACCAATCATCTTGAAATTAATCATTCCATCAATATGACCCATACAATGAATTGAGAATACCTCACTGATAGCTTTTGATGTTGAAGATAAAAAGAACACAACAATTGGCTAGAGCTTCGTGCTGATAACGTGTTGTAAAATTAAAGAAAATGACAAGACAAGATAAAGAGATTGCAATATGTGAAACTAGTTCTTCAGGAACTATGTATGATTCTTCTTTATTATTGTGTGTTTTACATACAACTCAATACTCCATTTTATAGGCATGGAATCATAATGGGAGGTTAAGGAATATGAAAATGGGAATGTGAAACAAGAAGGTACATCAATGTATTACATGGATGTTATAAGAATTCTAAAAAATGACATGAATATGTAGAATTCCAAGATATAGAACTAAATGGTCATCCACCAAATGCATGAATGCATTCATAACATTATAAGGATTGTATTTTTTTCTAAATATCCTATTTTTCAACTTTGAAAAAAAAAAAAAAAGAGAGAGAGAGAGAGAGATGTGGAGAGAGAAATAGTAGGAAAAAAATGTTGGAAAAAGAGATATGTGAAGGAGAAAATTTTGGGAAAAGATAAAACAGATGAGAGAAACAATAAAAAAAAAAATGAAATGGCTCCTGAGAAAAGTGCCGCTACATATAGCATTTTTTTTTGCTAATCTAATAAAATATCCATTTTGCATTTTGCATTTTTTTTTTTTTTTTTTTTGCTAATCCAATGTGGGGGTTTTTTACAATCTGATTAGCTATTTTAGATAAATGTACAATTTGGCTCATCGGATTTGTAAAAAAATCAGAAAGTGCTAGGTGTTATTCTAGTGTTCTCCTAATGTTCTCCTGGTGTTCTCCCAATTGTGATGTGTCTTTTAAAATCATCAATAGATTAAAAGTCAATAATGATAATCTCAAATTCAACCATAATTTTAAAAGCCACATCACAGTTGGAAAGACACCAAGATAACACTAGAAGAACACATAGTATTTCCCAAAAACACCCTACATTGAATTAGCCAAAAAATAAATGTAAAATGAATATTTGATTGAATTAGCCAAAAAAAAAAAAAAAAAATGCTACATGTAGCAGCCAAATGCTACTTTTATCTAAAATAGCTAATCAGATTTGTACAAAAACCCCACCTTGAATTAGCAAAAAAAAAAAGCTATATGTAGCAGCACTTTTTAAGAGAGCCATTTTATTTTTTATTGTTTTTCTTACCTGTTTTATCTTTTTCCCAAAACTTTTCTCACTTTTCAAGAGATCATTATAAGAATATTCTTTCACAATTTTTAATAAAAAGATATTTCATAAATATGATTGACATTACTATGAAAATATGATTTTCATACTTAAAGTTGGCAACTAAGACATTTGAAAAATATAACCGTTTCAAAAATATTATAGTTACAAAAATGATTATTTGAAAAATAATAATCGTTGAAAAATTATTGTGCTAAACAAATTACCATTGTGAAAATAAAGAATGAAATACGAATTTTAATAAATAAATAAAGATAGAATCAATAAAGAGTAAAAAAAATAATATTTAAATGATATAGATAAACATATATAGCTAATCGAATGTAGAAAGCCTTTAAAAATTCATTAACTAAATTAGATAAAATTAGTTTTAAAAAGCCATTTTACATAAAAATTCGGCTCCTCAATTGTGAATACTCTTATTAATTTGCCTTGAAAAATTAGAAACAAACCAGTGAGTGTAGTTTGCAAGTGTGGCTTTCAAGCCTAAAACAAATGACTTGAGTGGCTACACAAGTCCACTTGTGATTGTTAACCACTTAAAACACAAATTATGATCTCCAATTCATTTCAACTAGAGAATATACAGTTAGTTATAATTGAGGAGTATTTTTGTCATTTCAAAAAGTAAAAAAACAAAAATACCCTTAAAGTATAACTAATTGAATAAGATTATATTCCTTAAAAGGCTTGAAATTAATGTGATAAATAGATAAGAAAAATGTCAAGACTAATATCAGCATGTTAGTAAGTTAAGAGTCCTATTCCAATCAAATCCGTTCTAAAGATTAGAAATTTGGCATGTACTTTTGTTGCTTTGTTGTCTTGATTGATTTTGTATTATGAAGAAGAACGGGTGATGGTATTGTTCAATCCATTTGTTTTGGATATTTTTTTCTTTTTGTACTTGAAAGATCCAAATTGATCCAAAAAATGCTATAGGTAGCAGCAGCAAATTGTTGCTACATGTAGCCCCTCAGTAGGCCACCCGGCTAGAGACCAGAGGCACTCCGGCACCCAATTTGTTGTTTGTGAGCTTGAGGGGATGGAGTATGGGAAGAGCCCTCTTTGGGGGAGAAGAACCGGAGAAGAGTGTGTAAACATACCTGAGTGTGATATAGGACGCGGCTTTATACTCGGCTCTCTCAGGCTCCTCTTGGGCTTGCTTGAACGTCTTCGGCCTCTTGTGACAATAAGTCTTGTGCTAGGCCTTCTTGGGCCCTAATAGTAATGGTCCTTTTATTTGGTTGAATCTTGGATCTTAGGCTCAATTTTATTTATTATTATTATTATTTTATCTTAGGCTCATTTTTGGGTCCTGTGTCTTGAGCACATGTTCGGTATTTATTAGCAGTAATGTTATAGGTGGTTTTTAAAATTATTATTTGATTAAAATATAATAAAGATTTATCCCAAATATAATAATGGTTTTAAAAGTTACCTTTGGGTGTAAAGAAGTGAGCATAAAAAGTAGAAGTATGTGTAGCAAATAAATTATTGTTTGGATGAACAAGATAACTGTAGATGCAATGCTATTAATTATGTTAATGTTAGAGATCTCATTGTTAATATTAATATATAAATTTAGGGCTTGTTTGGGTGTACGTTTGAAGAACCTAAAAGTACGTTTAACACTAAAAAAGTTCGCATGAAAAAAAAAAAAAAATACCCATTTGGTAAAAAAAAATTGAAAGCGTTTTTAAGGGTCCAAAAAGCCTAATAATTGCCAAAACGTATTTTTGGCACAAGCTTAAAAATTAAGATTTTGCCAAAAAGCATTTTTTTTTTACTAAAAAACTATATTTTTCAAACACAATCACATATATACTCTTATGCTCAATTTGTTTTTATGTAAATTTTTTTGTTAAAAAATATTTTAACCGAAATTATTTTTCAGGATAACTTATCCAAAAGTTACTAGACCTTATCACGTCAACTTTGTGAGATGTTTGTATAGTATGTAACATTATTCTATGATAAATGAATTTGCATAGTTGACACTGTACCTTATGTAAGTTATAACATGAGACCTAAGATTAGAGTTTATGTTTTATAAAGTTGGTTATTGTGGCTTAAGGTCAAGGTCAAAGCATAGATCTTCATGCTTAATTTCTAAACAAAGCTTCATGTGTTGAATTGTATGCATGCATGTGCTCTCTGATATAAGTAGGGTTGGCAAAACGGGTCCGCGGGTCGACTCGCGGGTACCCGCAACCCGTTTAAGCTATACCCAAACACGACCCGTTTAATAAATGGGTCGGACCCTCCGACACGACACGAACACGGGAATTTTCACGGGTCACCCGACACGACCCGTGAGACCCGTTTAAAATAATGGGTTGTGACGGGTCAACATGACCCGACCCAACCCGTTTACCATGTCTTCTTTATTTGGTTCCTTTCTACGAAAAGAAATCATTCTCTTGAGGGGAAGTGTATCTCTGCCTTAGCCGAAGAATTGTCTGCTTCTTCATCAAGCACCCTGGCAATATGGAAGGGACACGCAGCTTCTTTACCAGAACCCTTCTCTTGCAAAGCAGCAGTCTGCGGGCTCATCGCCGAGTTTCTTTCAGTCGAAGCTTCCCCAGCAGAAGACAGTAGAGGAGTCGTCACCCTTGTTTCGTCGTTGTCTTCTTGGAGATTTAGATCGAGCATCTAATTCCTCCGACAGCGACGTCGAGGACTTGGCAGCGAGCGGAGAGTAGAGAGAGAGAGACCGGCGAGTGGGAAAAAGTAAAAGGGATGGCGAGAGAGAGAGCGGTAGTGGAGAACTGAGGAAGAAAGAGGGGCGGCGGTGGACTAGGAGAGGCCGAGAGGGTCTGGATCTGGACTTTGGCTGGAGAGTGGAGACTGCAACAAATGAGTCTGGAGATTCGAAACACAAGCCGAGAGGGTCTGCGTTTTTTCACTTTTTCCTTTAGATTAAAAAATAATAATAATAATAATAAAAGAGTAAACGGGTCTGGCGGGTCACCCACGGGTGACTCGTGACACGACCCGCCAAACACTCGTAAATAGGTCATAAACAGGTCAACCCGTTTATGACCCAAACCCGCTAATTTCGTGTCGTGTTCGTGTCGGGTCGTGTCAAAATTGCCAGCCCTAAATATAAGTCAAAGTTGAGTCTCAACGGTGCAAAAGGGCACTCCAAGAAGTAAGTACATTTGCACATGATGATGTTTTATCTCAACAGTTTGAACCATAGCCTAGCTAGTTTGAATTAAAGGTTTAATTTTAAAGTTTCAGCTTGAGTCGAGGAAATAAAGTTACCGAAGTTGGTGCAATCTAGGGGAAAAAATAACGCTAAAAATTATATTTTTATATTATCCCACAAAATCGAAGGAAGTTAATTGGAAAAACTGAAAATTTAGGAGAATGCAACTCAAGGTAGTAATGTGGTATGTTCCCTCTTATTTTTTAGAAACATTTTAATAGTTTTAATTGGTGATGATTCAGTTGGTCATGATAATTTAGTTGATGAACTTTATATGTTAGTTTTTTGGATGTTAATTCTTCTACATGTTTATTGTTGACTGTGGTTATAGAAACACATAACAAGATAAATATAAATCGGAATAATAAGAAATGAAGGAAATAGAGAAACGCACAAAGATTAAGGTGGTTCGGCTATAGCCTACATCTACACATTAAAGCTTTATAGGCTACATATTTCCTTGATTGTATAATCTGAATACACAACTCTATTTATAGAGCTTTATACATGATTTGAAATATTTTAAATACAAACATATCCCTTTAAATCATGGTTAACAAATATTATCTAAATTCTTTGATTTAGAGAATACAAAATCAACATTTATTCCAAAAGATTTATATCCTTAAGAGTGATTGTAGATATGTTTATATGTATATGATCTACTGAAAAATAAGGATCACACTTTGGGTGCTTTTCAAACTTATCAAAGTGAGGTTGAAAGACAAAAGAGAAGAAATACTGAAGTTGTTTGATCAGATAAAATGGTGGGTATTTGTTGAGTATTTGCATGGGCAAAATGGTAAAAAAAACATTTGGTTTGCAAGCTTAAAAAGTCTATGTATGGGCTTAAATAAGCATCGAGATTGTGATAAAGTGACTTTTCAGTTATAATTTAAATAAAATGTACCACAAGGTCAGAAAGAGTAAGTTTGACACCATCCTCCTGGCGGGCGTCTTTGGCAATACATTCTTCCTCTTTCTTTCATTTTTTAAAAAATAAAAAAATAAAAAAAAAGTCAACTTCTTTTTTTTGTCTTCATATTACTAAACAATTTGTTTTTTTTTTTTTTTTTTACTTTTCTCTCATAAAAAATTAAAATATCAGTTTATTTTTACATGAATTACTTTTTATTGTTTTTTAAACAAAAAAAACTCACAACAAAACTCTTTACCAAACGTACTAATATTTGACTTGTTACATGACAAGAAGCATTTATTTAGAGTGTTGATATGAAAGACTTGAGTTTAATGTATCACCTCTAATCTGTTAGGGTTAGGTTTATTATTAAGAAGCTTATAAGGTGTAAAAGTTATAAATACGAATAAAAGAGCATTTAAAAACCTACATAAATTTTCTTTCTAGAGGAAATATCCTTCAACTCATGTAAAATAGTGCCAAGTGTCTATAAACATTTAAAATGTATATTAAATTTTTAACCTCATTAATAGCAGTTTACTAACTTAAACTAAATTTAATGTGTATTTTAAATGTTTATAAACACTTGACACTATTTTAAATGTGTATTTTAAGAATGATGTGGCTATTAAAATCACAATTGAGCTTGTGATTGATCATTATTAAATTTTGATCATATGGTGATTTTAATAGCCACATTTTTCTTAATGGGACACAAGTAGGACACAAGTAAGCTACTTAGAATTACTCATATTTCCTCCGATTTGAAATAAATTTATGTCCCTTAAAAAACACATCATATGCATGGATTTAAAAGCCTTTATTAAACATAAATGCGAAAACGTAAAATCTAAACATAGCATAATAAAAGAGTTCATAAATTTATTTCTCTCTCTTTGGTGCCCTTAGGCACATATTGAAAATAAAATAACTGAAAACATGGCATGAATTGGAATAAAGTAACTGTGCTTTCATCTTTTCTTAAGTCAACATATACTGATATACTTAAAAAAAAAAAAAAAAAAAAAAAAAAAAAACCCTCTTCATATGTCCAAAATTTTATATTTTCTTTTTATTTTTAATATCATAAAAAATATATTTTTTTAACATGTGGCATATGACATGTCAAAACTGCTTACGTGGCATTAACGAGGTTAGTACCACTTAATTAATTTTAAACGGAAGGAGTGAAGTGAAAAGGTAAAAATACTCTAAAGAATTAAAATATGTGATGTTAAAATCTCAAGGGAAAATTGAAAGCATGCAAAAACCTAGAGTTATCATGAATTATTTTTGTTTTTAATAATTGGTAACAATATTTGATGTGGCTCAACAATTTTGAGTGGTTTTCAGTTGTAATAAGAAAATATTTTGTCCTCAAGAGGTAGTTCAATCGGTTGGTATCACGCCTAATAAAGCGGAGGTCACTAGTTCGAATCTCCTTTTTCCTCTTATGCGGACATGTCAAAATATATATATATTTTTTTCTTACCAATCAAATTACAAAAACTATATTTTTTTTTATATATATTATTCTCAAGATTTCAACCAAATAATAGAAAATAAATTAATTTTTTCAATATATTTCCAAGTCGAGTCCTGCTATGCAGCTGCCTAGCGTCAGACATATATTAAACAAAAATAAAAAATAAAAAAATTTGTAATTAATTAAATTTTTATGAGTTAATATTTAGTTTTTAATGCCACAAAATTTGTTTTTGGATTCAAAACTAAAATTTAGGAGTGGAAGGTTAATCCTTTAGGAATTGTATCACTCAAAAAGGATTCGATCATCCTAAATTTAGTGCTAATGCCTCAAATTTAGCGCTAATACTTCAAATTTGAATTTATATTTAATATCTCTTTTATTCAATTTTTTTTTTTTTTTCAAAAAAAGAGAGCAAAATATCTAACGTTTTGCAAACTCAATTTTGCAACCGAAAATCTCTACACAGATTTCTGACCTAAAATCTTTTTTTGTTTTATTTGAAAAAAAAATAAAAATCTTGACCGGTCAGACTTTAGCAGACGCCGGAATGACCCAATGCTGCCAAAAATCTCTACTCTTCCAAGTCTCGTGTAAAAAAAAAAAAGTCGAAGACAACAAAGAAAGCAACGAGGAAAGAGGAGGGAGCAGTCAAAAAGTGAAACAATTAATACCATTACCACCCCTCTGTAAACGCCCATTTCATTACCTCTGTAATCATGATCATCTTATACTCTCTCTCTCTCTTCCTCTCCAATTATTTCTCTCCCGAGCTTCTGAAGCAACATCTTTTGAAGGATTCTTTAGAGCTTGACTTTACAAGGTAATGGCTTAGAGAAACATTGACGATGATCTACTTGGTAGCTCAGATAATTGTTGAAAGTATTATCTTATATATTGTTCTTGTCTGCTAACTGTAGCCGAATAGCTGCTCAGGAGGAACAGTTGAGGGGTGTATTTTTTATTTTTATTTTTATTTTTTATGTTCATGTATTTTCTTGTTATTTCTCGTCAACCAAACAGAGGTTGATTGTTTAAATTCGTTGACTTTATTATTATTATTTAGTTGTAGGCTTTACATCTTTGGAAAACATGATTGGGTTTCCCTCAAATGTTGGTTTTCATGTTATTTCATAGATCAGAGTCGTGGGTGGTGTTGGATTTTGAACCTCTACTGGGCTGTGAAAAACTCTGGTGGTCATTTTTCAAATTGGGTTTGTTTGAAATTTTTTAGATTGTACCTCTGATTGTCTGTACTTTTTTGCTTCGTTGATTACAGAGGGCATGCAATGGCAAAGTTGTGTTTTTGTTATGTGAGTGTTTGTGATTTGTGAAGATCGCTAGGCAGGTATGAGAGATTTCATTCTTGCTTTTGAATACTTAGCTGAGGGATTCTGTTGGTATTTATTTGAGGCTTTTGACTTTATTGCAGATGAATTACTGGCATTTTATTTGGTTATTGCCTTTTTGGTTGAGGGATTTATTGGGTTCTTCTTTTGCCAAATCCTGATTGCATAGATTCTTCAGCACCCTACCTTTTACTTTGAAATGGGAATAATAGAAAAGGTATTGCAGAGCCCTATATTAACAGTTTTAATTAATCTCAGGCTTTTATGGTGATGAGAGTGCTTGGTGTGTGGTAAAGTCAAGTGGGTGTTGACGATCTGGAACCTGGAAAGAAAGAAACAAGGATAATACAGATTGTATTTTATCATTCTAAGCTTGTTTTTCAAGTGGAATTGGCTGCAGAATGAAGTTGAGGGAGTTTTTATCGCCATTGTAATGGATACGATTCAGAATACAGTTTATTACTGTTGCGTTCAAAGGAGTAACAGGATTTTGTACACATATAGTGGCGGAGACCATGAAATTGAGAATTTGGCTGCTTTGTGCTTGGAAAGAGCTCCCCCATTCCACAAGTGGTATTTTCAGACGATGCATAAAAGGACTTTTGGGTTTTTGATGGAAGATGGTTATGTTTATTTCACAATTGTTGATGAGGGTCTGGGTAACTCGGGTTTTCTTCAGTTCCTGGAGCATGTGAGAGATGAATTTAAGGTGGTGGCTAGAAAAGGTTCTAGGGGAAGTTTCTCAAGTATTAGCTCAATTGGTATGCAAGAACAGTTAGTGCCTGTCATTCGCCGCTTGATCACCTCGCTGGAGAATGTTTCTCAAAGCAGGAGTGATTGGACAGCTGAAACACCTTCATCGGGTCAAATTATAATTGATTTCTTTTGGATGAATCTAATATATATATATATATATATATATATATATCAATTATAATTTGACCCAAAAGGTTATTTCGCCTACTATTACCAAAATTAAATTCCACAGAATAAATGTTATTCATTGTCCACATGAAAAATCAACGTGTACCAAGGTAGTAGAAGACTTATTTATTTATTGGGAAATTATATATAAAATCCTTAGGTAAACGCGCTTTTTTAAAAAACTTTCTGGGTATTTTTTTTCGGAAATTTAGTCCCTGGGTAACTCGAAACTATAAGAAAACTCCCTACCGTCAATTTTTGTTGACTTCCGTTAGCCTACTCAAAACTCACCGTTTTATCTGATTAAAATATTATTTTTTTTTATTAATTTAATTTTAAAAATTCAATCTTAAAAAAAAAACCCCATTCTCCACCAAATCGAAAGCGCTCAAGACCGATAAGCTTGCGCCAAGGCTGTGCCCTGTTAATGTGACGCTTATCTTCTCATCTCTGTATTGTTGTATCAACCCTTTGATCTTGCTTAAAATCTGTGTTCTTGCACTGATCTTTGTGAAGGGTGAGTTGGGGTCGTCTGAGGTGTAAATAGTAAGCCAACCGTTCATGACTTTTGGACCTTTTCATTATCACCATCGCTATCACTACTGCTACTACCATCATCGCCATCGCCATCGCCAAATTCAGCACGCGCATTTGGACGAATCAATTGCATGGCAGATTTGAGGTCAGCGTCTAACACATCAACCCACTCGTAGCTCCTTGTCGTCCCGCGCCACACGACATGTATTTCGCGTCTGCCCAGGGCGCGGCTGACGTCGTCGTTGGTGACGGCGATGTAGCCAATCCAGTTGGACTCACGGTCCCAGGACTCGCGCGACTGCGAGTGGAGAAGAAGGGCTTCAGGGTGGCCGACTTTGGCGGTGGCGTAGAGGAAGGACACGACTTGGTAGTCGGAGGCGGCGTCGAACATGACTTTGTGGAAGAATGAGGCCTTTCCATAGCGGCTGGAGCCGCAGTACTTGGAGTTCTGGTCGTTGTTGAAT
>NC_081541.1:33023270-33034472 GCF_901000735.1 Corylus avellana | reverse complement strand
AAGATTGAATTTTTTAAATTAAATTAATAAAAAAAAATAATATTTTAATCAGATAAAACGGTGAGTTTTGAGTAGACTAACGGAAGTCAACAAAAATTGACGGTAGGGAGTTTTCTTATAGTTTCGAGTTACCTAGGGACTAAATTTCCGAAAAAAAATACCCAGGAAGTTTTTTAAAAAAGCGCGTTTACCTAAGGATTTTATATATAATTTCCCTTATTTATTAGTTAAGTAGATGGCAAAGCTGTAAATATGAAAAAAGTATGGCATATTATATTTTATTTTTTAAGTGGTGGATATTGTAAATCACTTAAAAACAAGTTACATTAACCGGTATGAAATAGATGCGATAAATAAGTGTGAAAAGTAACATTATTTTTTTTGAATAGTAGTCTGCCCTCCAGTAATATATATATATATATAGATATATATATATATATATATATTATTTAGATGGTTAAATATAAACTATTTATTTTAAATAAATAGGGCGGATCATAAAATTGCAAGTCCATGTATGAGGACCTCAAAAAGTCATTTAGAGAGATAAAGAGACATGAAAAATAACGTGAAAAGCATATTATCAATTTTCTTTTTTGGTTCATGCTCGAGAGGGTGAAAGAGATGAGGGCATTAAAGAATAGCAAAATATGATCTAAATTTTGTTGGGTCACACTCCTCAGAGAGATGGGAGCTAAAGACAAATCAGTCTCAGGTTGAGTAAACTCTAAATACACGACCAACCCGCAAAAACTGTGTATCGATTGAGTAAGGACTCAAATAGCCGATCTCATAATATTAACCAAACAAGTTTGACTATTTGAGTTGACCTTCGTAGCCGCGTGTGCAAGAAGGTACAGTTTTCCCTACAAAGCAGCCTGAAACATCTTTCGTGTTGGGGCTTTACCCCGTCTAATCAACATCTTTCTCATTTCACTAACTCACCGTTAATACCATTCTTGATGGGGAATAGAAATGGATTAAGACATTCGAATTTTTTGAAATATAAACGTATCCACAAACCTAAAATATCGGACGTGGACTTGAAATACATGTTTATCAAAAGAAAAAGAGATGGGTTTGTTTGTTATACATGCATATCCGAAATATAAAGTCTCATTATCATTTTATGTTACCTTGAGTTCTAGTCTTATAAAGTCTCATTATCATTTTATGTTACCTTGAGCTCTAGTCTTATAAAGTCTCATTATCATTTTATGTTACCTTGAGCTTTAGTCTTTCTCTTGGCTGAGATGGATGATGAAGCACAGAGGAGCAAGGCGAGGAAGATGATCCGACGAGGCGCTGCAACTCTGCGTGCCGTCGCCTTGCACGTAGCCAGGTTTCTGATCATCATGGCCATTCTCTTGGGGGCGATTCGCTTGAGATTTGAAGCAGCTGTCGAAACTCAAATATATACTGATGATGAGGAAGGGTTCAGCCGGTGGGCTCTCTGTATTGGAGTTGTAACCATATTCCTTGGTTTCTTGTTTGTGGCTCTTGGGATTCCCATACTTGCTTACTTGTTTCTAAGATTGTCTCATAGGTTGCAGCATCAAGAGGAGCAAAATGGCACTCATCCAGGTAGCAACATGAAAGCTCATATGATTCTCCTTAGTTTGCCAATAGGATCACCATAACAATTTGTCCCTCCGTTTCTTTTTCAGTTTTTCTCTTATCCTGTTCTAGTAAATGAAGAATTGCATCGAAAAATAAAAAAAAAAAAATCTGGAAAGGTTAGAAGGGTGAAGAATGAATACCTCAGGCTTACTTTTTGGGATTTGAAGCTAATATAAATCCCCCACTATCAAAAAAAAAAAAAATCCCCCACTACCAAAATTATGGTAAAGGGGAATCTACTTTGAATTGTCTTGTACAACCCCATCAACACAAACCTTGGCAGAAGCAAAAATGAATTATAATGTTACAACTTGGAAGATAACCTGTATTTGAAAAAAAAAAAGGGTTCTTTGATTACAGAACCAGCGGGAAGAGATTTGTGTATCTAGGATTCTTTTCAACACATTTTATACACAGCACTAATGAAACACCAAACAAAGGTCTGTTTTCATATATCTCCACCGTCTGCACTTGCAACTCTGCTTTACTTGTACATTTATCTCTTTAATTCTCTTCAAGTTTTCTGAACGAAAATATCTTATGTGAACAATGAAGCAGAAGGAGAGACGACAATCTGTGAAGCTTTTGTTGGTATCCTTGTGAGTGTGATCACAGTCTTCTTGCTATTGTGGGCCATTTACACTGGATTTAGACTTGCAACGGAACCTAGAGGACACAGCAGATACCGTTTCTTAACTTTCTCAATTGGACTGGTCACCATTGTCTTCGGTTTCATCTATTCTATCATTGGAGTTGCATTCATTTTGGAGCTAGTACTAGATTTGTCTATCCTCTTAAAGCAGAAAGAGGGTATGGGTGGCACCCAGAGAGGCCACAGTATGATTGTTAAAATCTTTTGTTCGACAATACTGTTGTAATTTTCTGTTATTTGATGTTATGCTTATTTGAATTATTTCCTTCTGGATGAAGCACTTAATTATGATTTCAGGGCATGCCAATCATGGTTTCAGAAACTATCTTCCATGAAGAAAAATCCATACTTTTTTTGGGTATCCCATCCTATTTCTCAATGCTTTAACTTTCTAAGAGACTAAGATACCCAACCCCCAACCTTGCAATTACTCTCCAGATCACGATTATAACTAATAAGATGGGAGCAAACCTTTACATAAAATAGCCCTCTATGTCTAGCACAAAGTATATACAAGATCTCTCTTTTCCTATTTTGAGAAAAAAAAAAAAAAAAAAAAAAAGGATTATTCATATTCTTCTAGGAGAACTTATGTGCCTGGGTAATGTCAAATATCACTCACAACAAATCCATATTGGATGCGAACCAAAACATAGCACATTTTTTTTCCTGGTAATTAACTGGAACCTAGGGCCATCCCATGTTAATATAATCCTTGTAGTGATAAAGCCAACCAGCCTATTAGGACTGTAGGGTTGATAAAGCTTATGTGGATTTGCGTAGTGAATTATGGATGAATGACACGTGAGGAAAGGAAATTTATTAGATAACATTCCACTCAGGGTAGGAGTTCACCAAAAATCAAGTTGTTTGACAAAATAACTCAATGAATCCCCTTCTTGCCAACGTGCTTCTACTTACAAGAAAACTAAGAGAAACCTAATGGACTACAACTACATTATGGTAGACATCCCAATTCCTCCACTACACCTGCAGATATAATGATAACAATAATCAACTATTAGAGATGATAATACTAAGTTAATAAGATAAAGATAACTAAGAAAGATGATGATAAGGAACTACTTCAGCTATTACCTACCAATATCCCAATACTACTCTACTACCTCCACGCTAATCACTAATCCAAATACTTAGGATTAGGTTTCTCAACACGACGAGTCCTATCAAGTGTCAACTACACTAACCATGTTCTATCACTCAGCACAGTAAGGGCAATATCATTGTTGTATCACCAATCGAAATTCTTTTCCCACTCTCAAATTGTTAAACATAAATCCTATCCCTCCCAATCTACCACTTGCAAGTTCAACCATATAACTCCTTGGCTGTTCAATCTCAAGCATTGTCGCAATGTAAATAAACCATCCTCGTTAACCTCCATCCATCAAATCATATACATCATTCTCAATACTGTACTCCAAGCTTCAACAACAATCACCAACAGCCAAGGCTTCTGTTCTCACGCTGAAATGCAGAGTTCTCTACTCGGATACGCGGCAACAGAAAGAGCTAAAGAGGATCTCAATTCTAATTACAACAATTAGCAATCTAGCCAGGGTGGTCTCCTATGTATTCGCCAAAAAACATACTTTGAAATCTACATTTCAAAACACTTCGTTTTTAGAACATGAAACACTTTATCTACCTTCCATTTGGTTGCCAGGGAAGCTTTCTGGATAATACAGCAACAAATAGATGGATAAGGCTCAGAAACTAAACTTGCAAAGGATAATTTCTTCTCTCTCCATAAAACTTTCTTGGCAACCAAACAGAGGATTAAGGAATCACTTAACATGAGTCATGTGTCTCCCACTATGACCCTCCAAACATACACCTAGGCAACACATCAATCAAAAAACTGAAACTAAAATAAAAAGAAATTAAGCACATTTTTATTCTAAAAATATAAGTCAAATAATAACAAGTCAGAAAAACATACACATGAAAGCGAAATTCATTCGCAGCATAGCCAATGAAAATGTACAAAATCTGATCACATAAGAAAAACCCATAAGCCTAAAACCCCAAACCCCAAAACCCACAACACTACATCTGATCACCTTAAACCCCAGAACACTACAAACATAAAAGAGATTGAGAAAAGTGCGATGAATGGGTCAGATGAGCTTGAAAGGAAGTGGCCAAGGAGTGGACCTGGGGACCTCGACCTTGTCCTTGATTCGCTCTATCTTCTTCTCCTTCTTCGGCCTCGAGTTCCCGTACGACCCTTTGAATATCTTCCCCTTCTTCGTCTTCTTGTCCCCACGCCCGCACAGGATCGGCGTCACCCCTCCTGACGATGTTGATGTCAGAGCAGGTCGATGCGTCATCACTACTCGCCTCGCTACTGCGCCGCACCACTGCATCATCGCCATCGAGTCTCTTGCTCTTTGCGCTTCCACGCTCAAACCAACAGTGTCCACACGGGGATGAAAATGGTAGGGGTTGAGCATGGGCTGATAGCTGGGCTGACATGGGCTGGGCTGGAGTTCATGACCCAGACCCAAGATTGGGATTCCTATACTTTTTAAGATAAATTCATCATTTAAAATTTTAAACATTATTTTTAGTTTAATCTTAATTTATTGGATCCCATTAAGTTGTATGCGGATAATAAAATCTGTCTCATTTAAATACTAATAATAGTTAGTGGCAGGGTTTGGTTTACTTTTAGTGAAAAACTCATTATAAATTTTTTTGTGCAAAAATTAAAGTTGAGGATTAAAAGATTGAGAGAGAATTTCAATTTTTTTTTAAAAAAAAAAAATTTAAATTCGAGGCAATTTTCATTATTAAATTTTACACATGAATAAGCCAAACTCCGATATTTTAATTAATGACATTTTTTCATACAATAAGTTGAAAGTTGGGAGAATTATTTAGTTATTTTTAGGTGGTATTTTTGTCAAAAAATATATATATATATATATATAAAATGACAAAATTACCCCCTTAAAAAGTAACTAAATGGATCCCCTCCATTTGAAATGAAATGGAGAGGACCCTTGTCCAACATTTTAAGGGCGCTCAACATCTTTCAACTTGGAGGCCTAAGTTCAATTATCTACAAAAGCACTTGCCATTTTTTTTTAAAAAAAAAAATTTTATTATTATTATTATATTTTTTTCCAGTGATAGGGGTGGTTGCGATTAGTGATTATTGGCTAAAACCGCTAACTGTAACCGCCTAAGGCAGTTATTAAATTTTAATAATGCGGTTATTTTATAATGGACAATTAGCCGTTATTTTATAACAAACGATTAGCGGTTATTCAAACCAATAACCTACAGTTTTATAATTGTTTTTTTTTTTTTTTTTAATATGAGCTTTTTGAAGTGTTTTAAGTAGGCCTATGTATTGGTCAAAACGGTTCGGTTTTGGCTCTTATCGGTTATTAACCGATAATTTTCGGTTAAACGGTTTATTAACCGATACCGAACCAATAAGAATTTTAACTGAAATTATCGGTTATAACGGTATACGGTTAAACGGTTCGGTTAAACCGGTTAACCGATTTAACCGTGGGCTTTATATTGATTTATTTTGTTGGACAAAAAATGAGTTTTTTTTACTTTTGAGAGCCCAAATACTTTTTGTTGGACTAAAATAACTTATTAAAAATGAGTTATTTTAGGGCCCAAATACTTTTTGTTGGGACCCAAATATTTGTTTTTTTTGATAAAAATTGAAGCTTTTTTATATTGATCCACCACAACTTTTTTTATATTATAAAATACATTTTTCCAAAGCAAATGGACTAATTAACATAATGAATGCTAATTAGACTAACAAAACTAGTTAATGAAAAATGCTTTCACCAAAGGCAAAGAAATCTCATCCAATGCCATCACTAAAAAAAAAATTCAAACCTACCCAAACCCAAATTAAGATAAGGTTACATAGGTATATATATAATCTCAAAACTATGTCGTTTTGACATCCTTATTTAACGGTTTATATCGGTTAAACAGTTAACCGATATGAAATTTCTAACCGAACCAAACCGAACCGATAAACATACCTGTATAAAAAATTTAACCGATAAAGATATCGGTATATTGGTTACGGTTAATATCGGTTCAGTCGAAACTGGTACACGGCCTTTTTGGGCTTATTTTAAATAGTTTTAGGTCAAAGTGTTCTAAAAAATAATGAATATTATTTTTTTAAAAAAAAAAAAAAAAACATTGAATATGATGAAACTCTATCCCTAACTCATATTTAAAACAACACCGTTTTGGTGTTATGTGTCGTTTTAATATTATATTTTTAATACAATATATATATATATATATATATATATATATATATATATATATATAGACTTTTAGCAGTTTTTTATAACCGACTACGAAAGAGGTTATACAGTTAATAGTTACAGGAAGTCTATGACCACCCCATTTGTACACCCCTATCGACACCCACGAGAAAGAAAAATGATAAAGTTTTCTTTTAAAATTTGCTAATTATATATTTTTAAAGCATATAATTTTTATATAATTAACCAAGCATGTAATTTTTATATATGCAATTGTAAAAATCACGTATTTTAGCAGACTGAATTGAAGTAGTTCAAAAAAAAAAAAAAAAGGGTGATGGAAATGAGGTTTTGATTGCTGCGGCTCCGAAAGAAACACATAAACACAAAACTTTATGGGAAAAATATAAAAAAGCCCCACAAACTACCAGCCGTTTTCGATTTAGCCCCCTAATGTTCCAAAAGTGATAAAGTAGCCCCCCAAACTACCAAATTATTACATTTTGGCCACTCCGTTAGTCAAAACCGTCAGTTTGGACGGAAACTGCAAAACGACGTCGTTTGTTACGGGTAAGTTACTACAATGCCCTTTTGAGAAAAATATAAAAAAAGCCCTCCAAACTACCAGCCGTTTTCATTTTAGCCCCCTAATGTTTAGAAAGTGATAAAGTAGCCCCCTAACTACCAAACAGTTGCAATTTGGCTACTCCGTTAGTCATTACTGTCAAATATGATGGAAAATTCAAAACTACGTCGTTTTGACAATGGTAAGTTACTAAAATGCCCTTTTAGAAAAAAAAAATCATATTAAAACAAGCACGCTAAATGGCGCAGTTTTGCTTGAAATTAGGGTTTCCTTACACTTACCAAAACGGCGCCGTTTTGATAAGTGTTAGGAATAAAAAGAAAAAACCTTAGACACCACGCAGAAAAAACCCCCAACCCCAGTTTATCTCTCTCCCCCAAACCGCCGACCACCACATCGTTCTATCTTCGGCAACCTTCTCCCTCAAGTGAAAAAAACGCAACGCCCCTTTCTCTCTTTCTCTCAAAACGACTGCCCCTGCCACCACCATCCATCACCGCCGGCCACACCATCCACTAGCTACGAAGCGCCACCGAAAAATTCTTACCCATTGTAGAAATCACACAAAAAAATCACGTTCGTAGATAAACAACACCGATTCGACAGCTATACCACGGAATACAATAAAAAGATTGAGTTATGGGTAAGATTTACAGGCTGTTGGAGATAGATGACGTGGTGGCCGGCGATTTTGGGGAGAGAGATAAACTGGGGTTGGGGGTTTTTTCATGGATCACCTGTGTGGGGTCTAGGGTTTTTTCTTTTAATTCCTAACACTTACCAAAGTGGCATCATTTTGGTAAGTGTAAGGAAACCCTAATTTCAAGCAAAACGGCGCCGTTTTGCTTGCTTGTTTTAATATGATATTTTTTTTCCAAATATGGCATTTTGGTAACTTACCATTGCCAAAACGATGTAGTTTTAAATTTTTCATCATATTTGACGGTAATGAATAACGGAGTGGCCAAATTGCAATTGTTTGGTAGTTTGGGGGCTACTTTATCACTTTCTGAATATTAGGGGGCTAAAATGAAAACGGCTGGTAGTTTAGGAGGCTTTTTTATATTTTTCCCAAAAGGGCATTGTAGTAACTTACCTGTAACAAACGAAGTCGTTTTGCAGTTTCCGTCCAAACTGACGGTTTTGACTAACGGAGTGGCCAAAATGCAATAGTTTGGTAGTTTAGGGGGCTACTTTATCACTTTTGGAACATTAGGGTGCTAAATCGAAAACGGCTGGTAGTTTGGGGGGCTTTTTTATATTTTTCCCAAACTTTATTTTATCGACACCGCTCGCTTTCACCCACACCACAGGAAGCACATTCGCTTATCGGACTTTTTTGGTCGAGTCTGTGAGAGAGCTTCACAGTTCCAAAGTCATTCTCATCAATGGAGCTCTTCCGAGCTACTGCTTTCTCATGGACCCACTCCATCTCTCCCTCTCTTCACATCCCTCAACCCTTTTCTGTGAGTACTCGTATCTCCATTTCTTTTCTTCTTCTTCTTTTCATCACAATTTCCTTGTTTTTGTCTTTTGCTCACACAACGCATTCTTGTGTATTTTGATGGTTAAGACGTGTGAGACTAGGAGGGTCCGTGTTTGGTGTAGCTCTGATCAAACCCAGAAGGTATGCTGTTCGAATATTGGGTTTTTTCATCAAAAAAAAAAAAAGTATTGTACCATGTTATTTTATTTGTCTCTGGTTCCTTGGAGATATCATTTACGCTTTACAGGTTGTTGTAGGCAAATCAGATGACTGTATCAGTGACCGGAGCTACGGGTTTTATAGGTAGAAGATTGGTGCAAAGGCTTCATGCAGGTAAAAGCATCTTTCTGAATTGTTTGTAATCCTACAGCTATATGCAAATGTAGGTGCATTGACCTTAATTGGCTGTGTTTTTTAATTAAAACCTTCTTTGTTTGTCCACAGTTTCTCATGATGCGATGGTAATTTCTACTTGCATTTATGGACATTCATCCATTTAAGTACTTATGCATTATCTGCCTCAAGGGTCTGTTGATGCTTCACGCTTTATGTAGCACTTAGAAGCATTTGATTTTAACTTTTTTAGCTAGCTGATAGGTGAAATTTACTCTTCAAATGCTATGTAGATTCTGTACCTCAATTGTCAAATTCCAAAATATTGTTTACCATTTACAGGGCATCTAGCATAGGTATTTTGTTCAAATTTCCTCATATCTTTATTGGATGTGTGAGTTATTTTTTAAACTGGATGGAAACAAGGTGCATTAACCACAAGCAAATCAATTCAAGGTTGGGCTGCATTATATTGGTTTTTGGTTTCACCCCAATAGACTATTTTCCGTCTGTGATCTTGAAGCTATATCTGATCGGTTTTGTAAAGTTTTCTTTCTACTTATAGCATTCAAACCATGAGCTTCTGCATGATTTGTATATATGGAGTTGGGCTATCTATGGTCTTCCCTTATATCTACTCTGCAATGCAGATAATCATCGCGTTCATGTCTTGACACGCTCTAGATCAAAGGCTGAGTTAATTTTTCCGGGTAAGAAGGTAATGGATATTTGAAGTCAGTTGATCGATGCTTACAATTTGCAAATGTTGAAGAAATATTACTTATTATGAATGGTGAATATTTTGAAAACTTGTTTAATAGAGAAGCTCTTTTGACCAGAGAGAGTGAAATAAATGTTTTCAGTTGATAACAGATATCATTTAGTTTCTTTTTAAAAGGAATAATAACTGCAATTTTTTTACTTATTTATTGTTTCAATTACACGTGTTATTATTAGTTGGATCAAATAAGTGTTGAGTATATTTTTTTTCTAGGATATTTGGCTTAATTCTTGAACTATGTCCTTGTGTTTGTAGTCAAGAACTTTCCAGGAATAGTGATTGCAGAGGAACCAGAGTGGAAAGACTGCATTCATGGTTCAAACGGTGTTGTGAACTTGGCTGGACTGCCAATAAGTACGCGATGGTCTTCTGAGGTCAGTATCACTTGCTCAAGCAACATCTTATTTGCTTGTGACTCTACCATTTACCTTTTGAATTACACATAAGTAGTGACTACACCAAGAGAAGCTGCATATTGCATTAAAATCTCTGTTGTGTTTTACTTATTTTTACATCCTTGATGTATTGGGACTTCCATAGTCATTAGACAAGTCAAAACCTGTCTTGTACTTTACTGAATATTGCTTTTGGGGCCAGTATGCCTTCATGTATGTGTGCATGCACGTGTGCAATTTATAGGTTTTTGACATTATTGTCAGTCTGCACTTTATATGTTTTGACATTATAGTCAGTCTGCAATTATGCTGTAAACTACTGCCATAATTTCTCATGATGATGTCAATAGTAGAACGTAGTGTATCATATATCCTTAAAGCCAGTGACATTTACTAATTTCTTGTTGTGTTCCAGATCAAGAGGGAGATTAAGGAGAGCCGGATTAGAGTCACCTCGAAGGTCAGCGGTCACAGCCCAATCCTGATCTTTTTATATGAACAAATCAAAATAAATTTCCTTCTTTTTTTTTTGTGGGGAGGGGGGGAGGTTGGTGTTTGAATGCAAAAAGTGATCATGTGTGGCTCTTCATCTGACCATTTCAACTGATTGTGAAGATTGTAGATTTAATAAATGATGCGCCAGATACAGTTCGGCCTACAGTTTTAGTCAGCGCAACCGCTGTTGGTTACTATGGTTTGCATCTAGCACCAACTTTTCTATTCTTTTACAATACTATTAGAGATGCATACTTCATTCTTTTACTTCAAATTGTTTATAAAATATTTTCAGTATTAAATTACAGCCCTAGTGTTCAACTATAGAGCACTTTTTGATTTTCACGTGGAACTTATTTTTCCATTGAATCGATGTTATTCTTTTATATTTCAGATAATGTTTCTAGACTAGCCCTTATGTTACATTTGATATGAAAATATTCATCCAAAGAAGTTGATTGATGCCCTGTAATAAATCTTGATGTTACACCTGCTTAATAACCCAATTGACGAAATTGAAGCAAGGCTTCTCTCTCTCTCTCTCTCTCTCTCTATGGCTATGATATCCTGT
>NC_081541.1:33016210-33023170 GCF_901000735.1 Corylus avellana | reverse complement strand
AAAAAAAAAAAAAACAATGAATATGATGAAACTCTATCCCTAACTCATATTTAAAACAACACCGTTTTGGTGTTATGTGTCATTTTAATATTATATTTTTAATACAATATATATATATATATATATAATGATAGACTTTTAGCAGTTTTTTATAACTGACTACGAAAGAGGTTATACAGTTAATAGTTACAGGAAGGCTATGACCACCCCATTTGTACACCCCTATCGACACCCACGAGAAAGAAAAATGATAAAGTTTCCTTTTAAAATTTGCTAATTATATATTTGTAAAGCATATAATTTTTATATAATTAACCAAGCATGTAATTTTTATATATGCAATTGTAAAAATCACGTATTTTAGCAGACTGAATTGAAGTAGTTCAAAAAAAAAAAAAGGGTGATGGAAATGAGGTTTTGATTGCTGCGGCTCCGAAAGAAACACATAAACACAAAACTTTATTTTATCGACACCGCTCGCTTTCACCCACACCACAGGAAGCACATTCGCTTATCGGACTTTTTTGCTCGAGTCTGTGAGAGAGCTTCACAGTTCCAAAGTCATTCTCATCAATGGAGCTCTTCCGAGCTACTGCTTTCTCATGGACCCACTCCATCTCTCCCTCTCTTCACATCCCTCAACCCTTTTCTGTGAGTACTCGTATCTCCATTTCTTTTCTTCTTCTTTTTTTCATCATAATTTCTTTGTTTTTGTCTTTTGCTCACACAATGCATTCTTGTGTATTTTGATGGTTAAGACGTGTGAGACTAGGAGGTTCCGTGTTTCGTGTAGCTCTGATCAAACCCAGAAGGTATGCTGTTCGAATATTGGGTTTTTTTTTATCATAAAAAAGAAGTATTGTACCATGTTATTTTATTTGTCTCTGGTTCCTTGGAGATATCATTTACGCTTTACAGGTTGTTGTAGGCAAATCAGATGACTGTATCAGTGACCGGAGCTACGGGTTTTATAGGTAGAAGATTGGTGCAAAGGCTTCATGCAGGTAAAAGCATCTTTCTGAATTGTTTGTAATCCTACAGCTATATGCAAATGTAGGTGCATTGACCTTAATTGGCTGTGTTTTTTAATTAAAACCTTCTTTGTTGTCCACAGTTTCTCATGATGCGATGGTAATTTCTACTTGCATTTATGGACATTCATCCATTTAAGTAGTTGTGCATTATCTGCCTCAAGGGCCTGTTGATGCTTCACGCTTTATGTAGCACTTAGAAGATTTGATTTTAACTTTTTTAGCTAGCTGATAAGTGAAATTTACTCTTCAAATGCTATGTAGATTCTGTACCTCAATTGTCAAATTCCAAAATATTGTTTACCATTTACAGGGCATCTAGCATAGGTATTTTGTTCAAATTTCCTCATATCTTTATTGGATGTGTGAGTTATTTTTTAAACTGGATGGAAACAAGGTGCATTAACCACAAGCAAATCAATTCAAGGTTGGGCTGCATTAAATTGGTTTTTGGTTTCACCCCAATAGACTATTTTCCATCTGTGATCTTGAAGCTATATCTGATCGGTTTTGTAAAGTTTTCTTTCTACTTATAGCATTCAAACCATGAGCTTCTGCATGATTTGTATATATGGAGTTGGGCTATCTATGGTCTTCCCTTATATCTACTCTGCAATGCAGATAATCATCGCGTTCATGTCTTGACACGCTCTAGATCAAAGGCTGAGTTAATTTTTCCGGGTAAGAAGGTAATGGATATTTGAAGTCAGTTGATCGATGCTTACAATTTGCAAATGTTGAAGAAATATTACTTATTATGAATGGTGAATATTTTGAAAACTTGTTTAATAGAGAAGCTCTTTTGACCAGAGAGAGTGAAATAAATGTTTTCAGTTGATAACAGATATCATTTAGTTTCTTTTTAAAAGGAATAATAACTGCAATTTTTTTACTTATTTATTGTTTCAATTACACATGCGTTATTATTAGTTGGATCAAATAAGTGTTGAGTATATTTTTTTTCTAGGATATTTGGCTTAATTCTTGAACTATGTCCTTGTGTTTGTAGTCAAGAACTTTCCAGGAATAGTGATTGCAGAGGAGCCAGAGTGGAAAGACTGCATTCATGGTTCAAACGGTGTTGTGAACTTGGCTGGACTGCCAATAAGTACGCGATGGTCTTCTGAGGTCAGTATCACTTGCTCAAGCAACATCTTATTTGCTTGTGACTCTACCATTTACCTTTTGAATTACACATAAGTAGTGACTACACCAAGAGAAGCTGCATGTTGCATTAAAATCTCTGTTGTGTTTTACTTATTTTTACATCCTTGATGTATTGGGATTTCCATAGTCATTAGACAAGTCAAAACCTGTCTTGTACTTTACTGAATATTGCTTTTGGGGCCAGTATACCTTCATGTATGTGTGCGTGCACGTGTGCAATTTATAGGTTTTTGACATTATTGTCAGTCTGCACTTTATATGTTTTGACATTATAGTCAGTCTGCAATTATGCTGTAAACTACTGCCATAATTTCTCATGATGATGTCAATAGTAGAACGTAGTGTATCATATATCCTTAAAGCCAGTGACATTTACTAATTTCTTGTTGTGTTCCAGATCAAGAGGGAGATTAAGGAGAGCCGGATTAGAGTCACCTCGAAGGTCAGCGGTCACAGCCCAATCCTGATCTTTTTATATGAACAAATCAAAATAAATTTCCTTCTTTTTTTTTTGTGGGGAGGGGGGGAGGTTGGTGTTTGAATGCAAAAAGTGATCATGTGTGGCTCTTCATCTGACCATTTCAACTGATTGTGAAGATTGTAGATTTAATAAATGATGCGCCAGATACAGTTCGGCCTACAGTTTTAGTCAGCGCAACCGCTGTTGGTTACTATGGTTTGCATCTAGCACCAACTTTTCTATTCTTTTACAATACTATTAGAGATGCATACTTCATTCTTTTACTTCAAATTGTTTATAAAATATTTTCAGTATTAAATTACAGCCCTAGTGTTCAACTATAGAGCACTTTTTGATTTTCACGTGGAACTTATTTTTCCATTGAATCGATGTTATTCTTTTATATTTCAGATAATGTTTCTAGACTAGCCCTTATGTTACATTTGATATGAAAATATTCATCCAAAGAAGTTGATTGATGCCCTGTAATAAATCTTGATGTTACACCTGCTTAATAACCCAATTGACGAAATTGAAGCAAGGCTTCTCTCTCTCTCTCTCTCTCTCTCTATGGCTATGATATCCTGTGGACCCCCTGTGTAATCTATAATAGTGTGCTTTACTTTCTCTTTTCCCCCCAATTTTTTTTTCAATTCTTTTCATATTCTCAGGCAGTAGTGAAACACAAGTATTTGATGAACAAAGTCCATCAGGAAATGATTACTTGGCTGAGGTAAACAATATGATTTTAATTTTCATTATTATTAATGTTTAGTTTCCGTTAAAATATAGTAGTGTATCACATTGAAATTATGTTCAGATAAATGCTTGGCATTATATTTGTCCATTGTACCACGTGCATGAGTGATATACCATACATGAAGATTATCTTGATTACAGCTTCCACATATTTGTATGCAAAATCTTACCATTGTTCTTGTTTTAACCTACACTGTAAATCTTCTCAGGTTTGTAGAGAATGGGAAGCAACGGCACTCAGAGTAAATAAGGATGTCAGACTAGCACTTATTCGCATTGGTGTTGTTCTTGGTAAAGATGGTGGTGCTTTAGGTATGACTAATCATTATGGACTTTACTGAAAATCTTCATTGTATGCTTATGGACTTCTCATTATGACTTCTAATTTTTCATTTTTCCCGTTTAAACTGTCCAACTGAAGAATACATATTGACCAATCTAGTCAATTTGTTAGAGTTGTGCGGCTTCTATGTAGAGTCAGAAGATATTGTCTCATAATTATCAATTGCATTCAGATTCTCTTGTTTTCTAATGAAATGATATCTAGGAAATGTTGTTAGAATTGTTTGATTTTTCTGGTCAGAGTAACCAACTATACATGTCTAGAGTTCTATAATACTATCAACTGTTAAAGTTGAAGAGACTTGATTCTGCTGATGTATGGATACTTATATCTTTGAACCTCTGCAGCTAAAATGATCCCTCTCTTCATGATGTTTGCTGGTGGTCCTTTGGGCTCTGGAAAACAATGGTATCGTACTCATTTTCAATTTGCTTTGCGGGTGCTGAAATTGCTTTCCTTTTTCTGTAAAGCAAAAATATTTTCACAGTACTATCACAGATAATATAGCATATTCAGCTGGCTTTCACTTTAGATATTTATTACTGAATAGGTCAAATTGTATTGAGATTGAGCATATATGGTCCTTGTATTCATTTATTCTCCTCCATAACTTCAAATAATTGATTGTTCTCATAGTTGTGTAGGTTTTCCTGGATTCATCTGGATGACATTGTGAACCTAATATACGAAGCTCTATCCAATCCATCGTATAAAGGTAAATAACTATATATATATATATATATATATATATATATATATTCATGAGATTTCTTTACGCAACACTAAGGAAAGTAAAATATAGGACTGATTAATACTCAGGCGTTATGTTTTCTCCAGACCACCTCGCTTCTATTTTCCATCTTTAGTTTGCAAGCATGTGGAAATAACTATGTAAATAACTTCTTCTGAGTTTATGTTTTAGTTTCTTATTGTTATAATTACATCCAACTCATCTTATTATGGTAATTTATTATATTCCTATGCAATCTGATGCTTATGAATTACTATCTATAGTTTCGTTATTCCTGTCTTGTAATTTGAATGTAATATAAAATATGAGGGTAATTATATTTTTCTCCCATGAACTACCACTCATTTACAACTTGACCCCATGAATTAACACCTGTCACACTTAATCGCATTGAACTACCAGGTGTCAATTCATCTAGGGCTTCTTTGCCATTACTATACCTTTCACATTCACTGCAGTTTCTTTATTCGCCTCACATTTGTTGTTGATATAGCCACTAGGTATTTCTCCTAGACCTGGTAAACCATTGAGCTCTGAGCTCTATCTTCTCTTCCATCAAAATCCTCACATGATTTTTTCAATAATTGAATTCATTTTTCAAAACCCAAATGTCAGGGGTTATCAATGGAACTGCACCAAACCCTGTTAGACTGACCGAAATGTGTGAACAATTGGGAAGTGTCATGGGCCGACCCTCATGGCTGCCTGTACCTGACATTGCGCTCAAAGCTGTCCTTGGAGAAGGTGCTTCTGTGGTAAGAATTTATCCATTTTCTTGTTTGTTCGTCATTTTCTGTTCTCTCTGAAATCATATTTTGCTGAGACACATTAACTGAGCTCATTGCAGGTTTTGGAAGGGCAACGGGTGCTTCCGGCGAGAGCCAAGGAATTGGGTTTCCCATTCAAGTACCCCTATGTGAAAGATGCACTTAAAGCCATTATCTCATAAGAAAGCCAGCACATGATGTGATATGGCAACCTGTATATTCTTTATTCTTCGAGCCAAAGGCTAGGCTTCAGCAAACATCAACACACATGCTGTCAGATTAGATCGAGTGAGACTGAGGTCTGCACGGACACTGTTGGTAGGTTTTCTTAGTTTCTTGTCAGCAAAAACTTCTGAAATGATCTGTATTTGCCCCTCAAAATTTATTGGGAGTTCTAGAGCATAAGTTACTGCTATTTTCTGATTTTATGGTATTTGCAGTAGTTTTGGAATTGGAATAACTAGATGTGCTTCTTCTGTTGGCCTAGTAAAAAACTCTCAATGAGAAATTTATGAAGTCTATATACCACTTGAAAGCTTCCTAGTGGTTTCTATTGGAGCAGGAATTCTGCCTCGTCATCCTACTGGTGGCAGCGATCTGTATTTCTCATATGATTATATTTGGCATATGCCTTCTTGTCAAAATCTACATGCAGATTGTTCAATTTGATGAGTCCTCAGAAATGGAACAAGTTTGTGAATCATGTTAGATCCCTCAAAGCAAATTCATGATGGATGAGTTCGTACGACAATCAAAAGCCAAAAAAGTTTGAGGCAATGCCCATATGATTGACTGGTAATACATAAGTCGTGCTTCTTGCTTGACATTTGTGATTGTAGTTTGGGTTAAAAGAAGGCTTGTATGATGACTTGAAAGCTTTTGAAAAACGTTCACATACCCTCTCAAACTACTATCTAAATTGACAATGTTTCTTCACCAAAACTTTAGATAGCGACAATGTTCTCCTAAACTATCAAAAATTATCAATATATTCCAAGGCCAAAAGTGTAAAGATTCAAAATAACATGGGTATTCAAGAAAAGAAAAAGAACTTGTAAGAAAATGAAAAAGAGCGGGGTCACGTTGCCAGCGCAGGGCAGCACCGGTTGTGGTGGAGGCCCATTAGAGCCATCCCTTGTGGCGCCACATGGTCTTTATCTCGTAGAAAAGCACAAAGAAGTGTGACAAAAATGATTGCATACATTGATTCACGTTCCAACCAATCGAATTAGGATTTTCTCCTATTCATTTGAACTGGATAATATCCTGTTAGGTATATTTGAGGGATATTTTTGCCCCCTTAAAAAGTAAAAAGACAAAAATATTTCTCTAACATAACTAATTGGATATTATCTAGTTTAAATAAACTAGAGAAGATCCTGTTCCCAACCAATGATCAATTAATTGATAAATTGAGCTTGCGTTTTAAGCACTAGGAATATTTTTCAAACAACAAATATGTAAAGCAAATTTTAAATCAGTTTTTCAATTGGGCATCCAAAACGCAGTTGAAACTGAGGCCTGGAAGGTTTTCGAAAGATGGTGGAAGCCCAATAGCCCAAGCCCGAGAACTGTGTAGTACGCGTGGCAGACAGGGACATGGCGTGCATACTAGGGGTGAAATAGCGGTTGCGGTTAGCGGTTAGTGGCTAAAACCGCTAACCGCAACCGCCTAGGCGGTT
>NC_081541.1:33008153-33016190 GCF_901000735.1 Corylus avellana | reverse complement strand
TTTTGGGCTTTTTTTGGGCTTTTTTCTTTGGACCGATTTTGGGACCGGGTTTGGGCCGGTTTTGGGCTCACTTTAAACATTTTTTTTTCTCATTTTAAACATTTTTTTTTTCCCTTTCCATGGCCATTTTAGCATTAAAAATTGCTATATACCAAAATCTTGTTGGCCACCTTCTACAAATCTACACATCATATAATATACAAATAAAATTACAACAAAATCATCACTTCACTTGTAGTCTTATACATAAACTCACAAGCAAATTCATAAACTCACACATAGAAATAAAATAAAACACAAACAAATTCATAAACTCACAAGCAACAAAAAAACCAACATATATGGTTAAACTTGAAGCTTGAGGCCCATTTCAATCAACCAAAAAAAATTCATAAACTCACAACTTATTGTTATATATATATATATATAATATAAATATATATTATATTTAAAAAAAAGCGGTTAGCGGGTAGCGGTTAGCGGTTAGCGGATTTTCAAAACCCACTAACCGCTAACCGCAACCGCCTAGGCGGTTAGCGGTTTTTACTAACCGCTTTCAAAGCGGTTAGGCGGTTAGGCGGTTAGCGGTTAACGGTTATAGCGGTTAGCAATTAACGGTTGCGGTTAGGCGGTTTTAAATTTCACCCCTAGTACGCACGGGGCGCATATTAGCCAACACGCAACCAATTCTTTTCTTTTTCCTCAAGTTCGACACTGTACATATCTCTCAGCGCAATCGTCTTCTCATATCAAAGACAAGTGCTTCGCTCTCTGTGTCTCTCAACCTCTTCGGTAATTTCAATTCGCCCCCTTAATTTCACTAAATTGCCATTCACTGTCTTCCTTTTTATCTATATTTGATTTTGGATCTAATCACTTCTTGCATTTTCTGAAGTCCCTGTTTGCTTGTCGAGAAAGTTAAGGAAAATTGCAATACAACTGGGGCTTTCAGTTGTATTAGCTCTAGTTGACTGGAATTTTTCGTTTCTTGAGGTGCAAATGATGGAAATTTCAATAATCAAGAATTTTTTTTGTTTTTTCTATAGTAACTTCGTAGCTAATTGGGGTCTTTAAAGTTTATAATCTTGCGTCCACAAATTTAATTTAATCGGTTTAGGTCTTCGAGTCTTTGATGAATGCCTGTAAAATTTCATTCCTATTAGTTTTGAAAGGTATTAACAGATGATGAGAAATCAAAATTTGGAATCTGTAATTGCTTTGTGCTATTGGTATTTGACAAAACTCGGATTAGCTGTACACTTGTAGTGAGTGCCTCTGCTTGGTGATATGTTTTGTGTACTGAGATTATTTGATGGGTTTGGTGTATGTCTGTATGAGGCGATGATAGATTTAATGGACAATTGTTTGGTTTTGTTGTACTGTTTAAACATTGGGTTTTCTTGTTCTTATAGGGAGCTTTGGAAGGTTCAGTTATCTGGTGTGACCATCTATTCGCGGTAGAAAATGGTATGTTTTCACTTGGACTTCTCTTGTGTCAATGACTTCTAGGACAGTGCGCGTTGTGGCTGATTTATTGGCACTTGAGAAGTGTGCATTTTCTCATGCTATTATGGTCAAATGTGAATGATCGAGTGGGCTCTGAGGGGGAAAGACTTGGGAAAAGAATTTATGATTTATTAATGGTTAACTATCTCATAAATAAGTATGCCCTACTGTTTGTCAAATTTCATTTTTTTGATGGATGATTATTATTTATACTTAATCCTTCTGGTTGTGAAAGTGCAGTTTTTCGACGGATATGGGTATCATGGGACATCATTTGAGCAGACATATCGATGTTACCCTGCATCTTTTATTGAAAAGGTGGAAATGTCTTCATCTTTACCATACTAAGTTATACACACTTGCTCTGCAGCATTAGATCAGTGGTATTTTATGCTTTGACAACTTGTAATGGTTCAAGACCTTGTAGACCGATCATATCACTGTTGTGCAATAAACAATAGAAGCACAGCTAATTCTGCTTCTCAGAAATCTCTAGCTCTTTCATCTTGAGGAAGGCAATTAATTTACGCATTTGGTTTTAGGTCCTGAGGAGAAAGAAGTTGGAAATTCTTGTTTTTCCTAGGAGAAAATGTTTCTCTCTCTGTGCATATGAACCAAATCCTATGTGCTTGCATTTGTGATCTTGGAAGTTTATATTCTTCTTTTTCTCAACTTTTCTGTTGTTTAACTCCAATTTATTTTATATATCCTGCAGCCACAGATTGAAAGTGGAGATAAAAGTAAGTTTTCAAATTCATCCCACTTTCTGTGATTAGATTTCAGTTATATGTGTATTATTTTTTATAGTCTCTTAAATTTTGTTGTTTCAGTTATAATGCCTCCGTCAGCCCTTGACCGCCTTGGTTAGTTATTCTAAATTGATCTATTATTATGCAGTATTTTATTTGGGGTTGATGTAGTTTGTGTTCCTCATGTCCTCATATCATGAATGCTAATGTGGATAACAAACTTGCAGCGTCTTTACATATCGATTATCCAATGTTGTTTGAACTTCGAAATAATGCTGCTGAGCGGGTTTCTCATTGTGGGGTTCTTGAGTTCATTGCAGAAGAAGGCATGATCTATATGCCTTATTGGGTAGGCTTTCAGAAGTGCTCTTTGCTATATGTTTGGAATTAGTACTGCAATTTGCTATGAGTAAATTTTAAGTGTCAAAGATGTCTTCTCGTCATTTAATGTGCCTTTTCTTTTATTTATTTATTTATTTATTTCTGTATAGATGATGGAGAACATGCTCCTACAAGAGGGGGACATTGTGCGGGTTAAAAATGTGACCCTTCCAAAGGGAACATATGTTAAATTACAGCCCCACACAAAGGACTTTTTGGATATCTCTAACCCAAAAGCTATGTAAGTTGATGATTTTTATGTTATTAGTCATTAGTTAGTGGTAGATGTGGTATTTCTCGAGTCAGTGATGTCCTCGTTTGGCAAAGAAGGGGATTCATGCAATTGAATTTATGAATGTAATGCATCATGTCATGTCCTGTTTCCAACAGGTCTATGGTATTTGGTGTCATGTGAATTCAGGTAATGATGTGAACAAGGAAGCCCACTGTTGATTCTATAAAGAAGATTGTAATCAAAATGAGGGGCTTTTATAAGGGGGACAAAGAAACAAGTTAATAAATAATAACACATAGTACTTTATTGTTATGTTCTTCTCATGTCCATCCATTGTTTATCATAGAGTATGTCTGTGGTGTATTTGTGTAGTCCTGACTCTCTGTTCCATATCATCCAGTCATATAAAGATGTTATTCATCCTGTCGTGCCTGTTGTTTACTTCCTTTTTGTCATGCAGCTTAGAGACAACGTTAAGGAATTTTTCCTGCTTAAGCACTGGGGATAGTATTATGGTGGCATATAACAACAAGAAGTATTACATAGATATTATAGAAACAAAGCCTGCTAATGCAATAAGCATTATTGAGACAGACTGTGAGGTGGACTTTGCTCCTCCCCTGGATTACAAGGAACCTGAAAAGCCTGTTGCATCTGCTCATCCAAGCAAACCAGGTCAAGGTGCATATTTTTCCTTTCTTCCTCGTTATGCGCTTTTTTTTGTCTCAGTTTTCTTTCTGTTATCCTTGTGGCTTTTTTACTCATAATGGAGAGTGAATGTGCTATGTAGTTTCTCTCTTTTATCATACCTCACATAAAAGGAGATACTCGACCTATTTCTAGGGGACACAAAAATTATCCTGATTCAAGTTTTGTTTATTATGGTACTTAAAAGTTTCTCTTAGTTAGATGAAATCAGTTGATATCCACTTTTGTGCACTGCTTGGTACATTCTGCACTTCTATGTTAAAAATATAATATAACAGGTATGCTTCTTTCTTTTACTTCCAAAAACAAAAAACTAAGTTAATGGCCTCTTTTGTTCTTGCAGTTGAAGAAGCTCCAGCTGAATCTGAACCTAAATTCAACCCTTTCACTGGAGTAGGGAGACGCTTGGATGGGAAACCTTTGATGCATCAGCCTGCACCAGTTTCTTCCTCAGGGTCCAAAGAGAAGCGGCCTGATGCTGGCAAAGGTAATGCACAGTCTTCTGCTGGGTCTAGTTCACAAGGCACCACTCGTCAGACTCAGGGAAAGCTTGTGTTTGGATCAAATGTAAACCGTGCTGCTAAAGAAACTGAAAAGGTGCTGGTGTTTCGTCCTTTGTAAACCACTATCATACTTATTTGGCTCTCCAAAGGGAAACTAACAAAAACGCTACTGAAACTATTTGTTTTCCTTAATGCTGCAGGTAGCAGCAAAAGAGTCTAAACAAGAGCAGCCCCCAAAGAAAGAAGAGCCAAAATTCCAGCCTTTTTCTGGGAAAAAGTACTCGTTGAGGGGTTGATGGATTTTCAAACAATCAACTGCTTTAACTTCTTTTGTTATCCTTCACCTGTACCTATGTGGATCAGGAAATACAATAGAATTATGTATTTAACTGGGATGTTTTAACTACGAGAAGGTGAAACAGTAGTAGGTTCTCATGTTAAATGAAGAAATGAAAAAGAAACCTATTTCATTTGTTACTGGAATTTTGAAGTGGGCGAGCAACTGTGCCTGCAGAATTCGTTAATAAGTAGGAGTAAGCCGTATGTTAGAGAGAGCCGAGTTTTGATAGGAAGGTGAAACTAGGGGTCCACTTTTCTCTAAAGAAGGGAAGTAGTAGCAAAACTTATTATGGATTTATTGTGTACTAGCAGGATATGGATCCCTACAATGTCATGCCGAAGAGGGGGCAGGCAGGGGAAATTTTAGTGGGGAAGCTGTGAGAGGGGCTCCCTACTGGAGCAGCGGTAATTTGTTTGGGCGGGCGGGCTCTCTATTTGGGCAAGGACCCGAAGCCCTTTGTCCAAAGAAAAAGATGGGGTAATAATAGAAAATTTCAATTATAGGGTCGTTGCTCACAAGGGTAAGTTGTCTCTCACAAGGGCAGGTTGGCTCTTGCATGCTGAATCGATGCATGGATTTTGCAGATATGTTATGGGCAGGTCATATTATCATGTGAGAAAAAGCTATTGTAGGGAATATAATCCTCAATATGAATTTGTAGGCTTGCTTCCTTTATTGATTCCTTTTAATTATTTTTCTACGTTCTTCTAGAGTGAATAGTCTATACGCATTTAATCTTCTTTTTTTTTTTTCGCACAACGAACTTTTGCGCTAGCACTCTCAGTTCTACTTTTACCATCTTGGCTTTCGACGAAATCATTTTACGTCGAAAGAAATTGAGCTTAAGAACTTGATTTTTTTATTATTATTATTCATTTTTATATATCCGTGCAAAGGGATATGACTTATGAGAACTTGATATTGACCTTCAAAAGTTTCCAAAATGTAATATTTTAAAAAAAATCTTTGGATACAGTGTATTCCTTTATTGATTTTTTTGAATAATATTTTTATGATCAGTCTTTTTTTTTTTTTTACAGTACTGGCTTTGGGTTCTTGATAGTGGGCATCAAAATGAGGGCTCCAAAATTAAAATGTTGAGAACCCAAGCTTAGCCCATCATTAGTCGTGCTGGACTGTAACAACTCACAAGTATCTTGAAGGCCCAGACGAACTATCTGGAATTTGTGCTCTCCCTAAATGGCGGGTTGCTACCTTCATATATGATATATGGCGAGACAAATTACACTTTACCCTTCTAAAATTTGGGATGATTTTCAATTCGACCTCCAATATTTCAATTTTTGCAATGTACCCTTTCAAATATTTGCAATTCGACTAATTTTATCTCAAAATTCTCATATTGCCCTGAATTTTTTTTTTTTAAAAAAAAGAAATTAAAAACAAATTGGGGTGCAAAAATGGCCAGATGGCTAAGGGGTGGTTACGGCTACCCCAATTTTTTTTTTAATTTTTTATAAAAAATAAAAAATTATGGACAATATGGGAATTTTGGGATAAAATTGTTCGAACTAAAAAATTTGGAAGTTTGAAAGGGTGCATTGCAAAAATTAAAACATTAAAGGTTAAATTAAAAATTGCCCCAAACTTTGAAGGGATAAAGTGTACTTTTCCCTATATGATATATCCCTAGAAACCTTCTATTCTATGAGCCTGAAAAAAAAGTCATTACAAGAGATCAGACGGCTTGGATCACATTTTTAGTTTTTAGTTTTGTTAAAAAACAAATTTAAAGATATTTTTGTCTCATTGAAAAAAATTTAAATGTTATTTTTGTGTTTTTACTAGCCTTGGAGGGCATATTGACATTTTTTTATAGTTTAGGGAGAACATTAGCACAATTTCTAATTTGGAGGGACATTAACAATGGGTGATAGTTTGAAGGAATATGTACTTTTCCCTATAAAATTAACTTGTCATAAATTACAAAAGGTAATCTCGAATTTAAGCAATATTGTGGAATGCATGTTAGTAAACGCGTGTGTTCCTTGAAGTTGCTTCAACTATACCAAGTTGGTATGCTTTAAGATCCCCTGATTAACCAAGCATTAGGGTGAGAGGAATAACTCAAATACTCGAGGTTTACCTATGCCTAACACACTATAATTCTGAGGTTAGCTATGCGTAAGAGTTTCTCCTCGTTATCTAAAGAAATAAAAGTTGCATTTTTGCATTTATTGACTGCACAAAAAGTGTGCATATGTACTTTAACGATGTGAAATTGCCCTAAAACTTGATCTATCTATTTCTAGAGGTATTCTTATATCCTTAATGTATTAGAACCTTGAGTTTCAAGTTTTTAGCAATTAAAGAACAATAGAAAAAATGTTAATGGTGTTTAAACCGTGTATTTCTCTTTTACAACTAGAAATGAAATTATGACATAATTATTAGAGAATCAACAAGGAGTGAAATGGTTGGAATCATGCAATTATTACAGAATATTTCATAAGAATAGAGAGATTGCAATAATGTGCAATTACTATGATAATATTGTGAAATAAGTATGGAATATTACAAGGATCCTGTCAAAAGGGCTACTACATTGTGAAAAAAAAGTAAGGATGGGCATAATTAAAATATTGTTGAGGATCGAATAAATTCACTTCTATTTGGAAAAAAAGTCACTTTGTAATCACAAGTTCACATGGCTATCTAAATCAAACATAATAAGGAAAGACAACAACAATCCTTTGAAAAGTTATTATCGTACTGAAAAGTAAGGCAGGCATCATGAATATATTTCAATCCTGTTGGGTATCATTAATATCTCTCTCATTTTTCGGCCCTGAATATGCTCATGTAAAAAGGATAAGGATCTCCAATAATAGGACCAATACCCTATAATTTGTAGAGTCTCAAATTATGTGAATTTATGCCGTTTCTTTGCATATGCTTATTTGAAAAATGCTGCTTATTTTGTTAATAATGAGAATAATTTAGTATATTTTCATGAGGTTTTTGCATTTTATGTTGTAAAAATTTTTTGAATTAAAAATTGTTGTTTTGTTTACCGAGAAAGAAGCGTTTCTTCGAGAGTGGAGAAAAAACCTTTTAGAATAAACTTTCTTTATGGCTGTCTCGGTAACGTTCCACATTTTTAATATGTAGCATTTTTTTCAAGCTATTTGATTCAAGAAACATTCCACATTTTTAAAAATTAACATAATTTGAGACTCTGGGATCTTGATATGTTCGAATTTTTGTAAAATTCAGACAAACTATAACAAGGGATCATCTATCGTCCATGTATAAAAGTATGATATACCTTTTATTATTAGATTATCAAAATTTCACTAAGCTGCTCCAAATAGGTGGACTCTGTAACTCTCATCTCTAAAGCTGTTCAAATTTTGGTAGAATTCAAGCGGGAATCGTCATTGATGAATAACGGTATGGGTTATTGTTATGGAAAGTAGATTGACATTCCCTAAAATGTTATTGCCATTACACTTTTCCTCAATGTAGTACCTTATCTTGTTAATGCCTTGTTTGCTTTCCCTAATGTAGACAACATGCGATAACATGGAGACCTTTATGCCTTGTTAGCGTTATGAAGGTCGGCATCAAAGCTGGAATCTGCTGCTGCAGTAG
>NC_081541.1:32979940-33008053 GCF_901000735.1 Corylus avellana | reverse complement strand
CAGACTCAGGGAAAGCTTGTGTTTGGATCAAATGTAAACCGTGCTGCTAAAGAAACTGAAAAGGTGCTGGTGTTTCGTCCTTTGTAAACCACTATCATACTTATTTGGCTCTCCAAAGGGAAACTAACAAAAACGCTACTGAAACTATTTGTTTTCCTTAATGCTGCAGGTAGCAGCAAAAGAGTCTAAACAAGAGCAGCCCCCAAAGAAAGAAGAGCCAAAATTCCAGCCTTTTTCTGGGAAAAAGTACTCGTTGAGGGGTTGATGGATTTTCAAACAATCAACTGCTTTAACTTCTTTTGTTATCCTTCACCTGTACCTATGTGGATCAGGAAATACAATAGAATTATGTATTTAACTGGGATGTTTTAACTACGAGAAGGTGAAACAGTAGTAGGTTCTCATGTTAAATGAAGAAATGAAAAAGAAACCTATTTCATTTGTTACTGGAATTTTGAAGTGGGCGAGCAACTGTGCCTGCAGAATTCGTTAATAAGTAGGAGTAAGCCGTATGTTAGAGAGAGCCGAGTTTTGATAGGAAGGTGAAACTAGGGGTCCACTTTTCTCTAAAGAAGGGAAGTAGTAGCAAAACTTATTATGGATTTATTGTGTACTAGCAGGATATGGATCCCTACAATGTCATGCCGAAGAGGGGGCAGGCAGGGGAAATTTTAGTGGGGAAGCTGTGAGAGGGGCTCCCTACTGGAGCAGCGGTAATTTGTTTGGGCGGGCGGGCTCTCTATTTGGGCAAGGACCCGAAGCCCTTTGTCCAAAGAAAAAGATGGGGTAATAATAGAAAATTTCAATTATAGGGTCGTTGCTCACAAGGGTAAGTTGTCTCTCACAAGGGCAGGTTGGCTCTTGCATGCTGAATCGATGCATGGATTTTGCAGATATGTTATGGGCAGGTCATATTATCATGTGAGAAAAAGCTATTGTAGGGAATATAATCCTCAATATGAATTTGTAGGCTTGCTTCCTTTATTGATTCCTTTTAATTATTTTTCTACGTTCTTCTAGAGTGAATAGTCTATACGCATTTAATCTTCTTTTTTTTTTTTCGCACAACGAACTTTTGCGCTAGCACTCTCAGTTCTACTTTTACCATCTTGGCTTTCGACGAAATCATTTTACGTCGAAAGAAATTGAGCTTAAGAACTTGATTTTTTTATTATTATTATTCATTTTTATATATCCGTGCAAAGGGATATGACTTATGAGAACTTGATATTGACCTTCAAAAGTTTCCAAAATGTAATATTTTAAAAAAAATCTTTGGATACAGTGTATTCCTTTATTGATTTTTTTGAATAATATTTTTATGATCAGTCTTTTTTTTTTTTTTACAGTACTGGCTTTGGGTTCTTGATAGTGGGCATCAAAATGAGGGCTCCAAAATTAAAATGTTGAGAACCCAAGCTTAGCCCATCATTAGTCGTGCTGGACTGTAACAACTCACAAGTATCTTGAAGGCCCAGACGAACTATCTGGAATTTGTGCTCTCCCTAAATGGCGGGTTGCTACCTTCATATATGATACATGGCTAGACAAATTACACTTTACCCTTCTAAAATTTGGAATGATTTTCAATTCGACTTCCAATATTTCAATTTTTGCAATGCACCCTTTCAAATATTTGCAATTCAACTAATTTTATCTCAAAATTCTCATATTGCCCTGAATTTTTTTTTTTTTTTTTTTTTAAAAAAAAATTAAAAACAAATTGGGGTGCAAAAATGGCCGGACGGCTAAGGGGTTGCTACGGCTACCCCAATTTTTTTTTTTTAATTTTTTATAAAAAATAAAAAAATTATGGACAATATGGAAATTTTGGGATAAAATTGTTCGAACTAAAAAATTTGGAAGTTTGAAAGGGTGCATTGCAAAAATTAAAACATTAGAGGTCAAATTAAAAATTGTCCCAAACTTTGAAGGGATAAAGTGTACTTTTCCCTATATGATATATCC
Organism: Corylus avellana; assembly: GCF_901000735.1. Classification (NCBI taxonomy): domain Eukaryota; kingdom Viridiplantae; phylum Streptophyta; class Magnoliopsida; order Fagales; family Betulaceae; genus Corylus; species Corylus avellana. The sequence continues at coordinate 33,006,085 of NC_081541.1, read as the reverse complement.
CTGGAAGAATACACTAAATTATTTGGCGGAATGTGAAGAAGAGATGGCCACCGGAGGCCTAAGGATTGCGATGCACTCTATAGAAGACGAAACCTTCTATTCTATGAGCCTGAAAAAAAGTCATTACAAGAGATCAGACGGCTTGGATCACATTTTTAGTTTTTAGTTTTGTTAAAAAACAAATTTAAAGATATTTTTGTCTTATTGAAAAAAAAAAATTAAATGTTATTTTTGTGTTTTTACTAGCCTTGGAGGGCACATTGACATTTTTTTATAGTTTAGGGAGAACATTAGCACAATTTCTAATTTGGAGGGACATTAACAATGGGTGATAGTTTGAAGGGGTATGTACTTTTCCCTATAAAATTAATTTGTCATAAATTACAAAAGGTAATCTCGAATTTAAGCAATATTGTGAAATGCATGTTAGTAAACGCGTGTGTTCTTGAAGTTGCTTCAACTATACCGAGTTGGAATGCTTTCAAATCCCCTGATTAACCAAGCATTAGGGTGAGAGGAATAACTCAAATACTCGAGGTTTACCTATGCCTAACACACTATAATTCTGAGGTTAGCTATGCGTAAGAGTTTCTCCTCGTTATCTAAAGAAATAAAAGTTGCATTTTTGCATTTATTGTCTGCACAAAAAGTGTGCATATGTACTTTAACGATGTGAAATTGCCCTAAAACTTGATCTATCTATTTCTAGAGGTATTCTTATATCCTTAATGTATTAGAACCTTGAGTTTCAAGTTTTTAGCAATTAAAGAACAATAGAAAAAATGTTAATGGTGTTTAAACCGTGTATTTCTCTTTTACAACTAGTAATGAAATTATGACATAATTATTAGAGAATCAACAAGGAGTGAAATGGTTGGAATCATGCAATTATTACAGAATATTTCATAAGAATAGAGAGATTGCAATAATGTGCAATTACTATGATAATATTGTGAAATAAGTATGGAATATTACAAGGATCCTGTCAAAAGGGCTACTACATTGTGAAAAAAAAAGTAAGGATGGGCATAATTAAAATATTGTTGAGGATCGAATAAATTCACTTCTATTTGGAAAAAAAGTCACTTTGTAATCACAAGTTCACATGGCTATCTAAATCAAACATAATAAGGGAAGACAATAACTATCCTTTGAAAAGTTATTATCGTACTGAAAAGTAAGGCAGGCATCATGAATATATTTCAATCCTGTTGGGTATCATTAATATCTCTCTCATTTTTCGGCCCTGAATATGCTCATGTAAAAAGGATAAGGATCTCCAATAGGACCAATACCCTATAATTTGTAGATTTTCAAATTATGTGAATTTATGCCGTTTCTTTGCATATGCCAATTTGAAAAATGCAGCTTATTTTGTTAATAATGAGAATAATTTAGTATATTTTCATGAGGTTTTTGCATTTTATGTTGTAAAAATTTTTTGAATAAAAAACTGTTTCTTTTGTTTACCGAGAAAGAAGCGTCTCTTTGAGAGTAGAGAAAAAACCTTTTAGAATAAACTTTCTTTATGGCCGTCTCGGTAACGTTCCACATTTTTAATATGTAGCATTTTTTTCAAGCAATTCGATTTAAGAAACATTCCACATTTTTTTAAAATTAACATAATTTGAGACTCTGGGATCTTGATATGTTCGAATTTTTGTAAAATTCAGACAAACTATAACAAGGGATCATCCATCGTCCATGTATAAAAGTATGATATACCTTTTATTATTAGATTATCAAAATTTCACTAAGCTGCCCCAAATAGGTGGACTCTGTAACTCTCATCTCTAAAACTGTTCAAATTTTTGTAGAATTCAAGCGGGAATCGTCATTGATGAATAACGGTATGGGTTATTGTTATGGAAAGTAGATTGACATTCCCTAAAATGTTGTTGCCATTACACTTTTCCTCAATGTAGTACCTTATCTTGTTAATGCCTTGTTTGCTTTCCCTAATGTAGACAACATGCGATAACATGGAGACCTTTATGCCTTGTTAGCGTTATGAAGGTCGGCATCAAAGCTGGAATCTGCTGCTGCAGTAGTAGTAAAACTGTCAGTCAGAGAGTCATAGTCCATCCGTTGGAAGACATGAACATCATGGGAATCTTGACTTTATTACACAAAAGCCTTTCATTAGCATATTTGATGACTTCAAACACTGCAATTAACAACCATTAACATCCAACCAAGTTATAGGATTGGATTGGATTGCATCACATAGCGCAATTATGGTTCTGCCCTTTCCTCGACCTTTTTTTTTTTTTTTTTTTTTTCAAGCAAGCAAGATTAAAACAAACACAAAAGGAGAGGGCACTCCAACAACAGAGCCCAAATGGTAACTACATCCCAAGGAGAGGGCACCCTTTTCTCGACCTTTTGGTCAATAAATTATGAGATCAAATCTGTTTAGATTCATTTTTCGTTTTATTTCTAATTTTTATTTTACCTTATGGTCAGACTATATTAAAAAAAGTGAATGATATAGACAAGAGGAATTTATAATTTCAGATTTTTGGATTTTAATCCATTAAACCTTATTTTAGATTTTATTGTGTTTTGGAATTTTATTTATGGATTATGTTAGTCATTTAGTTTGGATTTAGTAACAAGATCAAATCTTATTAGCTTATATATTTTTATTAAATTTCTATGAATGTTGATGCATCTACTTGTAATTGAAGAGAGAAGGTGTTTCATAAGACTTGCAGCAATTAGGCTTTCAAGAATCATGTGATACAACAACCCTATCCAAGGTATTACATCAAAGAAATCAAATGAATATTTATCCTTTCTCCTTTTCTATTTTTCTTTGAATTCTCTAACAATTTTCCATCAAATTCTAGCCATATTATAAATTTAATCTAAATTTGCAGCTATTATTTCTGTCGATCTAGTCATTAGAAACCTAAACCACTCATTTCTCAAACAACTACGCTACAACCACACAAAAAAAGCCAAACATTACTGTTCACAACCATGATTCTGATCTGATTTTCTTCCTTTTACTGTTCTACTTTGAGATCCACAACATACCCATCATATTAGCCCATAATTATTGGGAAAAATCATATTAGGTTTTCATCTAATTTGGATTTAGTCTATGGGTTTTCAATTTAAAAAATGGTTAAATATTAAAAACCTTCATAGAGTTTAACTCTTTATTTTTTATACCCCTATTTATTTTTATCACAGAAGATACTTGTAGTTTTTATAAAGACGGAAATTGTACCTCTGTTAAAATTTCATCCAAAACTTAACAGAACGCCACATCAGCACCAATCACTAGCCACCACGTGTCATATAATTTTTTTTGTATTTTTTTTTAAAATTGAAAATATTAAAAAATTAAAAATTTTGGAGGTGGCTACGGCCACTCCCTTGGCCATTTCCACCCCTTTTGGCCATGGCCACTCCCATCTGGCCGGTTTGAGGGTGGGGAGCTACCCCATGGGTTGAATGATGTATCAAAACTAACAGGTTGACACAATTTTGGATCTACTGCTTTTCTTGTCAACGAAGGTGAAGGAACTGAAGAGTGGGTTCCTCTTCTCTTGTGTTCAAGTGGGTCAAGCCAAAACCAGATATTTGCTCCACCAAATAAAACCCTGTTTTCCTTAGCAAATTCGTAAGCCGCCAATGCATTAGTTGGGTGTAAGAAAACTAGCTGGGCAGCACCAGTATAAGAAGAGATTTTTGTCTTCAAGGAATCTACTGTGCCAAATGGGCTCAACTCTTTTACCAACTCCTGCTTTTGATGGCAGCTTTAAATCTCTAGGAAACTTCATATGCAAAGTTATACAAGCAGCAAGTGCTTCCAATTGCTCACCCCTTGGCAACTCAAATGATGAATCTGAAGTTACAGGTTGATAGAGCTCGGACCCACTGGGGGTGGTTTCGGCCACCCCCTTGGGCTCTTTAGGTTGGCTTGGCCACCCCCATTCGGCCATGGGGTGGCTCCCCACTCCCAAACCGGCCAGATGGGGGTGGCCGGGCCACCCCCATGGCCAAAAGGGGTAGCCAGCCATCCCCCAAATGGCCAAGAGGTGTCTTCGGTCATCCACACAATTTTTATTTTTTATTTTTGAAAAAATATAATTTTTTAATTTTTTTTTTTAAAAAAAAATCAAAAAGTAATTATATGACACGTGGCGGTTAGTGATTGGCGCTGACGTGGTATTCCGTTTTGGTTGAAATTTTAACGGAAGTACTATTTCCGTCTTTATGAAAATCACAGATACCTTCTATGATAAAAATGAAAACCTAGGGAGCAAAAAATAAAGAGTTCAAACCCTATGGAGTTTTTAGTATTTAACCCAAGGTCTTTAAGTTTTTTTCTAAGTTTAAAATTAGTTTATCTATAACCTTGCTGTCAAAATTAACGGTTTGCCATCTGTCTCATTGGACACATCAACATTTATTTCAACACTCCAATGCAATGCTCCACCAATGAAACCGAAGTCTTTTGTTAATGTGAATTTGCTCTTTAGGTTCTCAAATACGTGTAAAATTAATCATTGTTTTAAGGTCTTTCGTTTTATTTTTTTATTTTTTTTTATGAATGTCTTAATACTTGTTATCATGGCATTGCATTTGAGTGTTTATGACGTGTCAAAAGAGACATGTGGCAAATGGCATATTGTTAACTTTAACGGCAAAGTGAGAGAGTGACATATTTTAAAACTTGGGCATAATGATCTAGTATGCCAGAGTAAACAGCAAGAGCACAAATTGTATTTTGGCTGGTGTGAAGCTAATATGTTGGAGGAGAATAATGGCTCATATTAGTAATATTTAGCTAATATGAACCATTTAAGCTAATTTGAAGATGTTCTAGCACCTGCACCTCATTCTCTATTTTAGTAATTAACTTTCAATTCTTCATTATTCCATTTAAAAATTATTTATTTATCCACTATTCCCAATTAGGGAAAAGAATCAAATTATTATTTTTTATTAGTTTTATTTATGCATTGTTGAACTATTTTTTGTTAGCAATGCATAAATAAAACTAATAAAAAAAATAATTTGAGAGAGAGGGGGAAAAGGGGAAGCTAACAAAAAAAAAAAGTTCAACAATGCATAAATAAAACTAATAAAAAAAATAAAAAAGAAGTATTTTTTGTTAGCAGGATGGGACTACTTTTACTTTGATTTTTGCTACAACCTTTGGGTGGCCCAATAAGAATGGTCTTTTCTTTTGTGGACACTCCTAAAACACAATTATGGTACTTGCTTCTTCATGCAGTAGCTCCCAGTTTTTGAAATTCCTATCTCTCACAAACATTTGTGTGTCTCAGAAGGTCACAACCACAGGTCCCTACATCTTTTATCCCATGGTTTCAGCAATGCATCCAATCTTGACCACAGGACGTCTGGAGGGCATACAGAAGCCCACAAAATATTGGTCAACAAACTCTGCATCAGTTGAAAAACAAACAAGTCCATCCAACCATCCTCACTCTCCCCCACTTTTAAGATTGCATGAAAAGCCAACCCTATCAGCTCTCCAATAAGACAACAATCCCACTATGCTAGAATGAAATTGGCAACTCTCCAACAAATGACTAGAATATAAAAAACTTGGAATATAAAAATGTATTCATACTAGAAACACTGACCCCTGCAATAATGCTCTGCTGCATGCAATAGGGCTGCTGCCTCATGTGTGAGTCTGTCCAAATTTCACCTGCTTGGCCGAGTGTTCGAGCAACCTGGACCTCATGTAATATGTAAATATGTGAATATGTGAGTCTACTACCTTCCTGCACGACAAGTGTTGGGACAATTCCAAGCTATCCAATCAAGGGAGACCCCACAAGCTCTCAGATAAACAGCCCTCGGATCCTAGAAAGTTAGAAACACAATCACAATTACTGGTTTTAAGACTGGTATAATCAAAAGATGTTTAAGTCAAAAGTGACACGCAAACTTGTTCACTAAAAAGACAAACAATAAAACAACCAGACCCCACAAACCATGATTGAAGAGAATCTCCTAGTCTAACCCATTTCCATTTTCCATTACTTTTTGAGATCTTGGCAAAACAAAGAGGCCAAACCCAACAGAAGCACAGCCTAGGAAAGGAAGAAGGCCCTACACCGGATCACAAAGTGATTAAAGTAAACAAAAAAAAAATCAAAAGCAGATCGAGAGCCACAAACATCAGTTGGGCGGGCTCTAAGAGTAAAAGAACATGCATGCATTTCATCAGGCTTCAATGTTAAATAAACTAAAAACACTTGAAAGGTCTAGTGAAAAAGAGACAATTAACTTGGAGGGAACAAGATCCCGAATTTACAAAAGGGTGGATTCGGTTCCAATCCCCTCTTTCCCCTACTCATGGCAAAGGACCCCTCTACTCCTGCTGTTTCTTTTACATCCTTTGCTCTTCATGAAATTCAATTAAAAAAAAAAAAAAAAAAAAAACATTGATTAAAAAGAAAGCTTAAAAAATTGACAAGAGACAGCGACTCATCAAGCACAACCAACTGATGGGGATGCTAAAGACAAACAAACTCAAGCACAGCAGTAAGACCACTGCTCATCCTCAGCGGCGGCGGAATCAGCAGAAGCATTGTAGTCATCCTCGTTGCAATAGTAAAAGCCGTTGTTGCCATTGATGGCAGTCAAGCTGCAAGAGGAGGCGGCCGCAGACGCAAGATAAGGCATGTTGTGGAAGGACCGTGCGAGGCTGCTAGCTAGAGCAGCGTTCGAAGCCATGCTGCTGCGGCCACCGTCGCGCTCCTCTGCGCGGTGCTTGAGTGTCTCGAACATGAGCTCGGGCTCGTGCTGCATCACCCGGAGGACGTCCCCGCACGATGGGCCAGGCACGGCGCGAGTCACCGCAAAGCTGTGAGGCCCGTCGCTCTGTGACACCCGGACCACGCTTGGTCCACCGAACAGGTTGTGTAGTCCTCCGAGCGCCTCCTCGTAAGCCCCGCCCAAGAACATCCCCATGTAGTACCGCCCATTGCCTTCTAGCTCGTGCAGCGGCAGGCTCGCCTCGCCACCGATGAACTTGTCGATCTTACCGTCGCTATCACAGGTCAAATCAGACAGAATCCCCCTCATAGACGGCTTTTGATCGTGACGGTGAATGGGCACTATTGGAAAGAGCTGGCCAATGCCCCAGAAGTCGGGAATTGAGGTGAAAACAGAGAGATTCACATGGTAGGTACGGACTGGATCAGCTGTTCCTATTGCCTTGGACACCATATCGCAAAGCCCATCAACGGCTGCGAGGTGTTCCATCCCCAGAGACCCTTCCTTGAACTGATCGACGCAGCGCTGCTTCAACTGGTCGGCATAGAGCAAACAGGTCTCATACTCGCCCTTGAGTGCCGCAGCAGACAAGTTCCCGTAATCGGCACGAGCTTCGTCCGGAAGCCCATCGACAAAATACTGGAAATCAAACTGAGACAACGCAGGGGACTCGTATGTACCGGCCGAAACCGCTTCAAATATCAGAACAGAGTGGTGGGAGACAATAGCTCGGCCGCTTTCACTGCAAATCACCGGGTGCTTGACAGACCTGCGGTCGCAGACAGATTGAATTGCTTGAACCACAGATGAGGCATACTCTTCGAGACTATAACCGACCGAGATATCGGACTCGGTGGATTTGGATCCGTCGTAATCGATACCCAGGCCGCCTCCGATGTCGATGACCTGCATGTCAGCGCCAAGGCGCACTAATTCGCAATAGATCTGTGCGGCTTCGCCGACCCCATCGGCCAGTAAAGCCGTCGAAGGGATCTGAGATCCAATATGAAAATGCAGCAATTGCAGGCAATCAAGCATGTCCACCTGGTCGAGCTTCTTCACCACGCGCAAAATCTGAGTCGTTGTCAACCCAAATTTCCCTTTCTCGCCCGAAGTTGACCCAAAATGCCCCGAATGCTTCGTCCTCAGCTTCGCCCTCATACCAATCACGGGTCGCACACAGAGCTTCCTGCTCAAATCGATAACCAAATCAAGCTCCTCCTCTTGCTCAAGCACAATTACAGTATTCAAAGCAAGCTTTCTTGCCACCAGAGCGAGCGAAATGTACTCCGCGTCCTTGAACCCATTGCATACCAGAAGGGACTCCGGGTTGCCTTTGCACAAACAGCTCATCGCCAAGAGGAGCTCGGGCTTCGACCCAGCCTCCAACCCGAACCGAAACGGCGACCCGAATCTCACTATGTCCTCCACCACGAACCGGTCCTGGTTGCACTTTACGGGGTACACCCCCTGATAGTGGGCCTTGTACCCCTGGGCCCCCACCGCAAATTCGAACGCCGACTGGAGCGACTCGAGCCGGTTCTTGAGTACGTCCGGCAGGCGAACGATCAGCGGCAGCTGCAACCCGAGCCCGCCCGAGTGCTTCGGGTCCGACACCTTCTTCACGATCTTCATCAGATCGATCTCCTGGTGCGCCATCGTGGCCGTTCCGTACGGCCGCACCGAAATGTTGCCGGACGCGTTGACGGCGAAGTACGGCGCTCCCCACCGATCGATTCTGTACAGCGCCGCCGAGAGGGAAGTCGACCAATGGGACCCCTCCACGTTGGTTGCGCCGGAGAGCGGCACCGTCGGCCCCCCAAAAGAGGCGTCCGACACGGCGAAAGCAGCGTGGCCCGGAGGAAAATTGGCTGCAGTAGCATCCACGCAACACGCCATGGCCGGCATCTCTCAAAATCTAATTACAACAGAGAACAAAATAAAAGAAAAAGGAAAAAAAGAATTTTTTTGTTATATTGAAAGAATTGTTGGTTTTGGTGTTTGTGTTTGTGTTTCCGATTGGTTTGTGAAGGTGGGGGCTTTAAAACCCGCCGAGGCCGAGGCCCCGGCTACCCCCTCAAAAGAAAGCAGTGAGAGATCTATTGGAAACGAGAGCCCCCCTCTTCTCTAACCCTACAGCCCCAAATCCCCACGCCTAAACCTCAGAAGAAGAAGGTTTTCACGGTTACAGCAGAACGCTGCCGTATTTGATTTGGAAACCAATCAAAACCTTACGCTCCAACAATGGAACCTACCATGCAGATCTGGAGAATAAAAAAGGAGGAAAATCGAACGGAAACCTAACGAAGAGAAGGGGGTATTGCGTCTCTGTGTCAAAGAAGACGTCCAACGAGGGTTGAGTGGGCGAGAATTGCATGGAAGGAGGAGAGCTTATTTATAGGAACGGTGAGGCGGGGAGTTGGGCCGTGGGCCAGGGTCTTGGGCTGGGACGGAGATCTTTTTCAATTTCTCGTATTTTCTCTCTTTTTTTTTTATAATTGTTTTTCTAATTTGGTCTCTGGGATTCCGCTCATAACGACTAATCAGCGTCGAGTTGCCGCGTGGCCTGGGGATCGTGGGACCCTTTTGCTCGCAGTTTTTCTCTCCCGAGGCTTCTTCTCCCCAGTTCCAAACTCCTCTGGCGATATGAAGCGAGAGAGTTTAAAATATCGCAATAACGTTTAAGCAGGAAACCAGCACGAAGTTTCTTGTGATGGGGATTTCCTTTAACGGCCCTGATTTGGCCACGGAGCCCATTGTTAGTTGCCGATATCGCGGATTCTTACGGGTGTACACTTGAAGATGGTCACGTGTAGCTCGCGTGGGACGTGGGCCCTACTGTCCTTTATCGAGTTGATTGGCCGGACCTATTTGCAAAATGTCGAAAATGCACTTTCATGTTCCAACCCTCTTTACACTTCCAACTATTTTTTTGTCTTCTTATTATTTACTTTTTACCCAAACAAAGCCTTTCCACCTCCTAAATATATTGAGTTTGCACTTCCCTTGAAAGAATTGTGAGGCATAAATTCTTCCTTATCATGTGATCTTCGTTTGATAAGAGTATAGAAATTATTTAAAACTTTCTAGACCCAATTCATCGCACGGACAATTTTTCTTAATAGAATTTTAACACATCAGGTTAAAATATCAAATACAGTGAAAATTAAAACACCGTATTTTTAATTTAAATCAATTTTCAATGCCCACTGCTTATCATCAAACTCTCACTCACCTTCGAGCTCTTCATACTGGAGTCTTCAAAACCAACCAAGACAATAAATCCGGTAGTTTTACCAATGAGTATTTTGTTTATAAGGTATTTTGTTAAGACAAAATAAATTATTTGACGTGAAGAGTATATATATATGTTTCAAATTGAGATGCATGCTTTCTATTGATGGTGTAAAACACCCGGTTTACGCCAAAATTTAATTGAAGTTATTCTTTTTATTATTTTTTTTTTTACAGCATGTAATTCTAAAAATACCTACGGGTTTAAATGATTGGATTGGAGAGATTTTTTCCAACTGTATATAAAGAAAAACTTATTTATCATTCATTTATTCCAAATTGGGAAGTAATCTATTCCATTTTATCATCCTCTTTTACATTTTTCTATTGAAGTAAAGTGTGGTCTGGCCTTCTACGAATAGATTCTCTAAACTTTAGCTTAATTTTAAGGTAATCATAATAATTATTTAAGTTACTAACATTTTAACATCATAACTCTATCCGTTTTGTTAAACTGCAAAAATAAAAAATAAAAATCTATCCTTTTTGTTAAGTGAGAATATTGGGTGCCCTTTGGTGTTTATCTCTTAGATAGTTTTTAACTTTTTATATAGTGGGTAAGAGCAATCCTTCCTAAAGCTTTGTCTTCTCATTAAGAGTTTTACTCCAATTCACAGATCAAAACTTTTAAATTTTCTAAGAAAAATTATAGTATAATTTTAAAAATCTTAACCAGTCTTTATTAGCAAATTTGTGTAGTCTAATTTTCAACAGAGTATCTATTCAAATTTGAAAAGAAAAAGAAAAAGAAGATCAATACATTGAACTGGATTTCATTAGGCAAACTATACAAACAAATGTGAAAAGCTACAATCCAATTATTAATAATCATTTATGGTGCATTTAAAAATAATCTCCCAAGTAACGGGCCCGGGATTTGGAATGGCATAATAAGACCAATCTCACAAACAATACTATAATCAAGTCATGCCCAATCAGGCCTTAAGCGACCGGCAGTTTCATAAAAATAATAATAATAAATAAAAAAACTATAGAAGATCATAGTCAAGCCACTAGTATCCTAACATCCCAATATGTTAGGAATTTCCTTTCATTTCTCATTGAGCAAACTCTAATTTATCGAAACGCTCTCCCGCTAGCACACCCGACGAGCTCACCCGTGCTTGTTTTCCTTCCATTTGCAGGTTCTATGATCAGCTTGAAGTAAGGTATATATCCTATCAACTTATTATTCAAATCAAAATAATGGGTTTATCAGTCAAATCGTCTTATTTAATGATCAAATTTATAAATAGATATTCGAACAGATACAATGGATGGAAACATTGGTTCATAATAGAGACGACAACACGACATTTTCAAATTCATAGAATATAATCTGCATCGAATTATGAGACAATATAATTCATTTCTATTATGAACCAATATAATGGATCGAACAAATAATATATATTATCCATGTAAAATAAAACGGAAAATAGATAATATGTGATTCAAAATAATCAAAATCTATTAGTTGCAATTCATCATCCAAGCTTGTACGATCGAATTGAATAAAGCATAAGCACCAATTCGAGTATCTCAACAATTAATGATTTAGTGTTCAAACTTAAGTATGCACATGCATATTTCATAGGTGTTAATGACCAAAACATGTGAATTCACATGTGTGATATGTCATGCATGCATGTGAAGCGAAATGCAAAATGTAATTCTCAACTAATTCAATTAATAAATTATAGAAAGGATTTAAGGAAAAAAAAACAAATCAGACTTATTCCTGAACTATCATACAACTTGCAATATGTTTTTCGAATTTTTAATTTTTGCAATGTACCTTTCGGTCGACTTTAGATGATAAGTGCCTCACCTAACCCACACGTGACACAAATAGTCAATTATTCTCTCATAAAATTTGTAAAAATACAACTATACCCTTTAAAAAATCGGTGTGAGGTGGGTGACCCATGAGCAAAAGTAGGAGTTTCTTTTTTTTTTAATGAATTTATTTTATCTTACAAGGGTATTTGTAATTTTGGGTCACATGAAATGCAAATTGCATGGTAAATTTGCAGGATACATTTCAAAAATTATAAATTTAGAAAGAAAAAAATTACAAATTATACATCTTTTAATAAAACTTTTCCTTCTCACTTTTGTTTATATCTTTTAAAAGCAAAAGAGAGCTCTTACTATCATGTTCATCCTGATAACACATCTTTTGTAGCCTCTAATTATTATGTGACACATCATCAATTTAAGAAAAATGCAAAAAATAAAAGTAAGAACAATCACACTAGATTAGAGAAAAAAAAAAAAAAAATCGTAGCCGGCAAGACCCAGGCCAGACCCACAGCGTGGGTCCATGGGACTGGCCGGCGATAAACGCCTCAAACCCCGCTGGCTGTGACCCGCCTCAAAACCCTTTTTTAATGCCTCAAAACCTTTTTTTAATGCCTCAAAATCCGTTTCTAATGCCCCAAAACCCGTTTCTAATGCCTCAAAACTCGTTGTTTGATTCAAAACTAAAACCTATAGGTAAAAAGTTAACCTTTTATGAATTTTATCATCATAAAATTTAGTGTATTTTGGTTTAACTTATTTTTGTAAACTTTTTTATATTTTTGCTTATGTGTCAGTTATTGATTGCAGCCCGTAAAAGATGTGTTATCAGGATAGTCCAAATAAAAAGTTTTCTCAAATCAAAAACATTAACAAATATTTCAAAACACAAAAACACTCAAAATTACTCACTCTTATCTTATATATATATAAAAAAAAAAATAAATAAAAAAAATAAAAATAAAAAAAGGGGAGGTCCCAAAAGGTGCGGGCAGGCCATGCTCTTTGTGAAGTAAATTTAAATATTCCTTGTACAAAACCAGTGTTTTTGGTAAGTAGGAAAGAAAATGGGGAGGGAGAGGGGGCATCCATTGAATTGAAAAAAGGGGCAGTGAGGGAAGTAAGAAGGGGTGAGCTGCCTCCCTTAGCTAAAGCCTAAACCTTATCCTCCCCCCAAGAGAGAATCTGCAAATTTGACGCTTCAATTTTTGAAAAAGTTGACGCCTCTGACGGGTCCCCTTTACTTTCTTTTCTTTGACGCGCATCACACGCGGTAGCCACTGGTCAGAGGAAAATATATAATTAAATTCAATACATAAATTAAATTTTAATTTTTCTTTTTTTTTAAAAAAAAAAAAAATCTCCCGGCCTTTGAAGTGGATCTGTGTGAGATGATGATTGGACTGTTGAATGATGATGAGCGGGGGGGCGGGCGTTAGGTGGGCCAGCTTTATTCGCTCTCTCTCTCTCACGCTCACTCACTCACACCGGGCGGCCCCGTCAAAAAGCGCACACCATAGCCACGCCATGGCTTGCGTCTTTCGGAAACCTGAAGTTACGAGTCTACCCTTTATCCTTGTGAGCTTTCCCAATACGCTCGAGATTTTCAAGATCATGGGGCCGCTACACGTACCATGCATGAATTATTAACGTCTCAAATGGACGATGCTGCCCTTCTGGATCACGGCAGAGCCATCCACTCATTTCTTTACTCTATATAATCGACCAAATTTTATTCTCAAATTAAATTATTAAAAAATAATTTAATTTATTAAATTGATATCAACACGCGCGGTGATTACATGCTTTAAAAATATGATTTAAAATCAATTATTCAAAGAATTCTTTCTCAATTTGAATGAAAACGTTATAAATATAATTATTGGATTTTTTTTTTCTTTTGCTTCTCAAAGGCTCAAAGCAAAAATATTAATAAATAATTCAAAAAAAAAAAAATAGTTTTTACATTTATATCACATCAAAACACTTTTTAAAATAAAATAAATATTTTCAAAATATATTAACAAACAAACTATCATAAAAATTGAAGAAGATCATTCCTCTTTCTTCAATTTGTTTGAGAGGTATTGTTTACACTATCTATATATCTATTTTTCAATATATATATATATATAACTCATAAAAGATATTTTAAAAGATATTTATATTTGTATAATCTCACTAATAATCATTGGAATGGGTCATTGAAAGGCACACAAGATCAATTTTAATTTGGTGACGAATGTGACCCAAGAGAATGAAGGACTATTGGAATTGGCCATTCGGAGACTCAAGAGAAAAGCCACCTGCACGTGGATTTGGATCCTTTGAAATTTTTAAGAAAATCTAGTTTTTTTAAATTTCAGATTTAGGCCTTCAATTTTCATTCAAGAGTCATTATCATGTCCGTCTCCCACTACTAATAAATTAATAGTAAAATTTTAATTATATTAATAATATTAATAATCATCATTATTTTATTATTTTATTAGTAGTGGGACACGTGGCAGGATAATGACTCTTGAATGAAAATGAATGACTTAGATCTGAAATTTCAGAAACTGAAATTCTCCTAAGAATTCAAGGGGATCCGAATCCCCTGCACGCCCATATCTTTAGTTGTGTTTTTTTTTTTTTTTTTTTTTTTGAAAAAAATATTTTTAGTTGTGTTAGGCCTACAAAGTAAACCGCTAACTTGCTATTAAATGAAGGAGTCCTGCTATGCAGTTGCCAAAAGGCAGCCTAGCGTAGGACATATATTAAAAAAAAAAAAATTGTTTTTTTTTAGTTAAATTTCTGAGTTAATATTTAATTTTTAATGCCTCAAAACTTTTTTTGGATTCAAAACTAAAATCTAGGGGTGAAAGGTTAACCCTTTAGGGATTGTATCATCTAAAAAAGATTCAATCATCCTAAATTTGGTGTTAATACCTCATATTTAGATTTCCCTTTAATATCTTACTTCTTCAATTTTAAAATAAAAAAATAAATAAAAAATAAAAACAAGCAAAATATCTGATGTTATCTAAAAAAAAAAAAAATTTGGCCACGTCAACTTTGGCAGACGCTGGGATGACCCTAGGCTGCCGAAAATCTCTACTCTAAATGAATATCCCTCAAAAAGGCAACGTGGCCTGATATCCCTATCAACAAATTAAGGGAGGAATTAGCTCCCAAGCTGGCAACCCATCAAAGAATCTCCACCTAAGAAAGAAAAAGAGTAATACCAAAAATTACGGACAAAACGAGCCACCCATGGAAGGAAACTGATCGAGGAGCCATCTCCTCCCCCTGACAACGCCCATCAAACCCAAGGGATCACTGCCCTTAAACCTTCAGGGCAATTATAAAAGTCTCACTTGACCATAACCCCTGAGGGAGGATTCAACGGACAAGTTCAACATCTCGATTTTGTTATGCTTTTGATAATTTCTATTGTCTTTGTTATTAATAATTGCGTGATTCTCATAGTCTAACTTAGGCATCGCAGGTGATGTGGCCGCCTTCTCCTTGTTTCAAGTCCCCTTCTTGCCGTACTTAGAACCGAAGGCTACCAGGAGTGACAACTGCGTTAACAATTATATTATTTTTCCATATTTTGATATATTAAGAATATATTTTGCAAATAGCACCATATAATTTTTTTTTGGCTAAACTGATATAACATGAGTTATTAGGAGTTGTTATTATTTATATATTGTAATGATACTTAGCATCACTTTTGTTGTTTTTGCTACTATTATTGTAATTAGGTGAAGATGCTAATTAACCCTAGTTTTATCTCTGTCTCTTTTTCTTCTTTTTGAAAATTCAACTTGGGTCGTTGCAAGCATTTTCTCTGGCTTTAGTCAATTTAGCCATCAATCAATCCCCCATAAATCAAACAAAAATGATAATAAAAACAAGAAACAAAGGACGAGATGCAAAGGTGAATATTAAAATATTGCACTTTCAAGGAAATTGGCGACACAAGGGTGGACCGAGGAGGAGACCCTTCGCTCCATGTGCAGGGGAAACTACCACTAGTTTTACCCGCAACTCCTTGTGATTGACTATTTGACTTCAACGGTGGTTGCTGGGGGCCTGGGGGCTTTTGTTTTCTTTTGTTTCTTTTCCGCACGTTAGCTGGAATTGTTTTTGCTTTCCCTTGGTCGATGTTGATCTCCAGTGAACCAAATCTTTAGATTGTTAACACTTGTAATGATTGGTCACGATTATGTCTATGTCGATCGATATATATATTCTTTTGCAATGACCAAATCAACCTAAAATAATGACGTGTTCAAAGTTTAAACAATGGGCATTCGTGTCTTCGGGTTCAACCGCGTTATGCCATCGCCATCAACTCTGAAGACTTGGAACTTGTTGATGTCGACGTAAGGCATGATCTCGTAGATACATAAAATTCTACGTATTTATTTCTTTCTTCCAAAGACTAAAACTATCAACTATCACATCTTATTCTTAATCTCAAATCCTTAACTTTAATTTAAAAAATTAGAGGTTCCCTAAGCCCCACCCAAGTCTCCCATAGGAAGGCCAATCCACCATTGGGATGAGCCACGTCCGGCAAAGACCACCTCCCCGCAGGAAACTACCGACTGACCGACACTACCCTAATTGTTGGACACCTGTCCGACAGTCAATCTCCAATTTCTTTAATTAAAAATCTTATCTATTTTGATTTGGCTCTATGAGATAAAAGATATTTATTAGAATATGTCATATTCTATATTGGACCGTTGACTTCGTATCGATACTTGTCATATTAAATCCAATTGTCTTAACACGACAATTCTATAAGTAAAGGGAAGTTAGGTAACAAACCATACTCTAAGGTATGTAGGCTTTTTCTTTTTAACTCTTATTTCTCATTTTTATTAAAATACCTTATTAACTTAGGTTTGAATACTTCCGATAAGTCACATGTGTCTATTTTTGTCTTACAAATTTTCTTGAATGAATTATTAAAAATACGTAATTTTCACGTTTATTTTTAAAAATACATGTGATTTTTGGCTCTAAAAATAGATACTCAGCATAAAAGATTTGAGTTAAAGAATATCCAGCTACAGCCACCATCCATATCTTTTCCAAGCTGCATGCCACGTACACAGTACACATGGGCAAGAAGTTGCACGTCCACTGCATGGTTGTTGCTGCAGGGAGCAATAGCCGATTGGGCATTTGGGTCTTTCAACGTGAACCACGTTCACGAGATGGAAAGTGTGAATTTCAATGGTGAGTAGGGGAGGGTGCTTTCCGAGGTGGCAGTATGTGATAGGGTGGCAGGAATCCAACGCAATCTCTATTTACTTTAGTGGGCTTTGAGTCGGACAAGCGATTATTCCGGAGTTCTGATCTAAGTCGGCCACAGCAAATAGGGCCCCACCCAGAATCTGAAAGAGGATCTGCTTTTTTTTCTGCTATGTCCAGCCAAAGTGGGGCCCCTTTCTAGATTCTTGACCGTTGTGGATTTCAAACGCATTTTAAGATTCCCAAACTCAAAGCCGCTGAGGCACACTACACTCCCCCCTTGTTGTGCTTGACTCTGTAACAGACCAATTTAGATTTTTTTTCTTCTTTTTTTTTTAGGGGAAAAATATAAAAAGGCCCCCTAAATTACTAACCGTTTTCGATTTAGCCCCCTAATGTTCTAAAAGTGATAAAATAGCCCTCCAAACTACCAAACTATTACATTTTGGCCACTCTGTTAATCAAAACCGTCAGTTTGGACGGAAATTCAAAATGACGTCATTTTGTTGGGGGCTACCTTATTACTTTCTGAACATTAGGAGGCTAAAATGAAAACGGCTGGTAGTTTGGGGGGCTTTTTTATATTTTTTCCAATTTTTTTTTTATTCATAAAAGAGCATTGTAGTAACTTACTCATAACAAAACGACGTCGTTTTACAGTTTCCGTCCAAACTGATGGTTTTGACTAACGGAGTGGTCAAAATGCAATAGTTTGATAGTTTGGAGGGCTACTTTATTACTTTTGGAATATTAGGGGGCTAAATCGAAAACGGCTGATAGTTTGAGGGGCTTTTTTTATATTTTTCCCTTTTTTTAGAGTAGACCATTTTGGACTTTATTATCCCCATAATGCCCCGTGAGAGGACCCGAAAGACAGAATTATTAGCAATTTAGATAGTAAATATAAGAGAGTTCTTATGAAATTCACTTATTCAAAAAAAAAATTCGGGCAACCGATTCACCTACTTGAACAAGTGAATCTCATTAAGGTTTTCTCACATTTATACTTTAAATTACTAGCGATCCGAGTAGCAAATTGCTGAAAAATCTAGATCTAAATTAAGATCCTGGCGTTAATATATTGGACATATTTTAGACAATCCAACGTACATAAAAGGATAGGTGCAAAGTATAATTTGGATGCAATTCGAACAAATTTATCCTGATTTTCCATGTGATGTGTGCATGATTTTCATCATCTTCTGGTTGGCAAGTTGAAAACAGATAGCTGTGTGGTTAGATTTGTTGAAAATTTCTTTGGCAAGCTTGGATCATGCCATCATTCGATCCGTCAGTGTCACACACGTTTATTTGGTGTCTTAATGGATGAACATTGAGACACTAAATTTATAAAAAGCTTTATGGAATAAAAGGTTAATAAAAAAAAAAAAATGCATGTGAGAATAATATATATTTTAGACATATGTCGATAAGTCAATTTAATAGATTAGGTTGAATCTAATTTAAAGATAAACTTTTTTGAATAAGTAAGAAAATATTACAAAGGTCAACAAGAACAAAAGAATCACATGCAACTCTAAATAAACAACCGGAGGAGGCCCCACACTATTAAGGTCCTACAAGTAAGCTAAATAACAAGCAAAGTAAAATAAATAAATAAATAACATCAGAAAAACTCTAAGACCCGGCAAGAAAATGATTACCAGAAGAATCGAAAACGTTTTTTGTTAAACTAATAATTAAGTGATTAAATTTATCTTTTCTTATAAGCTTAAATTTTTAGGATAACAGGTGATTTAACATCCTTAAAGAAGTTGACTTTGGATCTAACCAAAGACAAAATCTCTCAAAGATTAATGCACGCGAAATCTCGTCTATTTTTGGAATAATTAAACATTTCTCTTAATCCAAAGAGTATACACCGTAGTAGTTATCATAATTCTCACCACAATGGAGAGAATAGATTTGCCTTTCAATTGGGAGGCCAATCCGGCCACCGAATAAACTCCTCTCAAGTCCCACGAGCCCAAGACATGTCCTTAGCTAGACGAGGAAGAGCCTAAAAAATCGCCATGTCAATAGGATGAGACCTCTTTGAACCCCAAAGAAGCCTTTGAAAATAATTCAAAATAAAGTCTCCGAGTCCTTGACCCATATTCCCTAAAAATTGAAACAATTTTGCTTCTGCCATGCAAGCTCTCTTAACAACTCTGACAAAAAAGGTTGTGTTATGGGCCTATGGCCACCTAAATTCAACCACTAGACCCGACATTTTTGTTACTTTCTTCCGCCAAGGTCCTCATACTCCTCAACAACAATAACCTCTGCCTAGATAAGAGAAGAAGTAGAAGGAAAACTTTGTCCGAAAAAGGGAAAAACCTAGTACAAAATGAAGTGCCATATATCCATGATTAACCAAACATAAAATAAACTGTGTTTGGCTACATCTACTCAAGTTTGTTAAACAGAATTCAACTTTTCTTCCAAATTTGAAATAAAAGTTATTCTTTCGA
The DNA here is from genome assembly GCF_901000735.1 of Corylus avellana. Lineage (NCBI taxonomy): Eukaryota > Viridiplantae > Streptophyta > Magnoliopsida > Fagales > Betulaceae > Corylus > Corylus avellana. Next base: position 32,986,487 of record NC_081541.1, on the reverse strand, counting down.
TGAGTAACTTCAATTTTAGGTTCGAATGTGCAATTTTTCTGGTATATATAGTAAGTTTAGGTTATAATTAACAAAATTAAAGAATAAACATTGTGGTGGCCGGAATGATCCAATCCATCAACCCCGGCCCATCCCTTATCATTGATGGGACCATTAATTATAATAACATGATAATAACTTCAATTAGATCGTGGTGTAAATTGAGCATTTTGCACCCTCCAATAAGTAGACACCTTAACTTGAAATACCAAAAAACAAGATAACCTTTCACGTCAAATAACTTTCTTTTATCTTGACAAAACCACTAGAGCCAAGACGCTTGATTGGTTTTGAAGACTCTGGTGTTGAGGGCTCAGATGTGGGAGGTGAGCGTTGGATTAGAATGAATGAAAAGGTTTATAGGATTGATTTGAATTAAAGATATAATATTTTCATCTCCATTGTATTTGATATTTTTACCTAATGTGTCAAATTTTTATTAAAAATTGTAAAAGAGATCAGTTTTACATCAAATCCTGGTAGAATGGGCGATCTTCTTTATTCATAAAACAGTACTAGTAGTGCATGACACTTAACAGAATTCCCCTTTTCCCCTCTCCCGCTTTGGAAAAAAAAAAAAAAAATAGACTTAGCAGAATTAGAACAAGTTGTTGGAGATTGGTGCTTGAAAGCAACCGAAACCGAGTTTGGTAGACCCGGCGTCTAGAATCTTTTACTTCTTCAAAATGGGTCTTCAGTTTGCCAGCTAATAGAGCTCGTCAACCCTCAACGAGGTCAACTATCTGTTTGTGGTTCTCCAGCATCCCCCACAAGCAACCCTTTTATTTGGTGTAAATTAACAATAGTTTTTGCGTTAAAAATATTGTGCGGACGGGATCTCGTGCAATAAGATTATCATATGAAGTGGCTCAAACTGCTTGAACTTTCTTTTTAACAGACAGGATTTTTCCTTTTTCAAAGGATTGAGATCCTTCCTATGCAGCAAATCAAAAGAAAATATGCCATGCTTTTGTTGTCCCTCATTAATAAAAATAAAAAAAGAATTAAAAAAAGAAAAGAATTAAAAGCTTTTAGAGCATGTTACACAGGTGGAAATTTGTACGAAGAACTGTCATGCAAAGTATGAAGAGTGTCGTTAAGATGCTGGAGTTGGCTGGCCATCTGAGGAATGTATGTTGCATGCCATGGTCACATTACCAGGCTTTAGTGACCATCCTTACGGGGACGGAGCTAGAAATTTAATTTTAAGGGATTGATTAAGTTTGTTAGTGTGCCATGTCAAGCCACAACAAGTTGCATGATTCACACTAGTCTCCATCTAGCTCCGTCGTTGAGCACTGCTATATTTTTATTCACAATATTAACGTGTTAATTTCAATCAACCATTTGATTAATATTTGTTAATAAAAAATAAAAAAAGTAATTATAGAATAAAATATAGTACATACGTACGTATACAGTATTATTCTTCAATTTTTGAGATAATATGATGCATCAATATATTACATCAATCATACCATGATAAAGTTGCTTTTTATATATACATATGCTTTCTTTTTGACTCTTATGCTCAAGCATCATATGAGAGGGATATTGGAGAAAAGAAAGGAAAAGAAAGAGCCATTGGTTCAGAAATGGCCTTTGTTGTGAGCCATCATTCTTTGTTTTTTCGTAGTATGGTTCAACTTTTGAAGAGAATTCAACCTAATTCCTGGCTGCTACTTCTCTAGCCAGATTCCAGACCACAATTAATCATGTGACATGTCAGTCAAAAAAAAAAAAAAAAAGGTTACGGTTCGATGATACCGGAATATTGTCGAAAACGAAATCGTAATATATTTATAATTTCTAATCTTCAAATTAATTATTTTTTTATTGTCAAAGTTTAATGGAAATATCAAGAGGACACTTTGATTAATCATTCTTTATTGCAATTTGCAAAGACTAGCTCATTCTGAACTTTTAATATCCTGATGACCTTTTTGGGTCTCCAAAAGCTAAGAAAGAAAGGAAAATTCTGCTCGATCAACATGAATTGAAGTACTCTAACATAATACCAAAAAAAAAAAAAAAAAACAAAACAAAACAAAAACATGAAGTCTAACATAATAATTTTTTTTTTTAAGAATAAACATTGCTTTCCATGGATAGGGGATCTTCGAACAATTTTATTTATTTCTTTATTATTTAAAACTCGAAGGCCACATTAAGGGATCTCCTCAAGTGCCTCCTAATCTAAGCATTGTTTTTGTTATTCACTTCTATTTTAATTAAATATTTTATGAGTTGAGCTTTACTTATTGGCTTAAACTTTTAGAAACCGTGGTAATTTAACATTTTCACTATAATTCATATTATTATAGATTTATTATAGAAAAATAGAAAAATAATGATCTAATAGAAGTTAGAGTGGAAAAATATAGACAAATGCATCAAACTTTTTAAGGTAATAATTGATTGTCTATTTAAGACTTCAAGGTTTTTCAATTCAAACCCCAATGTTTAAAAATTGGCAATGTACCCCATAATGTTTTAAAAATTTTCAATTCAAACCCTACATTACTAATTTTCGTCTAATTGGACGGAAATCATCCCACGTGCGTCTCACGTGGAATTTTAATGCCTTCTATTTCAATTTTGTCTTCATTAAAACATATGAAATTACGTAATTACCTTCATTAAAACATATAAAATTGAGGGTAATTACGTAATTCCATAGGTTTAATGGGGGCAAAATTCGAATAGAGGGCATTAAAATCCCACGTGAAATGCACGTGAGATGATTTTCGTCTAATTAGACGAAAATTAGTAACGGAGGGTTTGAATTGAAAATTTTTGAAACATTAAGGGGGTAACATTACAAATTTTTAAACATTGAGATTTGAATTGAAAAACCTCTGAAACTTTAGGGGGTAAAGTGAATTTAACCATTATTTTTTACTTTATATATTTATTATCAAGATTTACATCATCACAAATGTTAAAGACAACTTGGTTTCTTTTTTTTTTTTTTTTTTTTTTTTGATATGTCCACATAAGAGGGTGGAGGGGGATTCGAACTGGTGACATCCGCTTCATTAGGCGTGGTCCTAGCCGATTAAGCTATCTCTTAGGGACGACAACTTGGTTTCTCTAGTAACATTCTATTGAGAGGTGACTAGAATTTATTTAAAAAATTATATATATATTACTTTCTTAAAAAATATATATATATATACTTGTTTTACTTTAGACATTAGGGTCTCTTAGGGTTATGGCTTTTAAGGTACTTAAAAAAAGCATTCTGAAATAATAATTTAATTAACTAATAATTGTTTAATACACATACACTAGCTAACAATTTGTTGTTTTATGAAAAAGCACACAACTAGACAATATTTTAAGTATATTTTATTATAACAAACACATTTTAGATTAAGCTGAATTAGCTTTATCTATTCTTTTTTTTCTTTTTTTTTTGCCTTTTGGATTTATTTGCTATAGTGGTCCGCATCCTCTTTTTAAATTGTCATAATATTCTTATTTAAAAGTTTGTCTCCTTTAAAATAATTTACTTCAAGCATTCATAATGAACTTCTCAAATAAAAGTTAAATTTGAACAGAAAAATTCACTTTATCAAATTTAAATAGTCACTTTTAACATGAGTCAAACATCAAACTATCTTTATCTTTTTTTACTGTAGTTAAATATTATTATTTTATTAGTTTTAAACCAATCAAGAGAGAGGAAGGTAAAAAATAAGCTTAAAAAATTATATAAGTTTGGCTTTTTGGCTATTGGAATATAACTTTGGCTTTTCATGAGTTTTGTTAAATTTTTAAAAAAAATTTAATTATAAAGAGCCCATTGTGAATACTCTAAGAAGTTCTCATAAATTAAGCCTAATTTTGATAGTTTTAGGCTTAATTAAGTTGTCAAAGAGACATTCTCATATTCTAAGGATTTGATATACATCACCTCATTATCTTTCTCATCTCTCAAAATTTATGTAGCGTGGTCTTTCATAGTATTTGGTGAATGAGAATTGATTTTTTTTGATTAAGAGACCACTACACATATACTTTGTGGGGACGAAGGAATAATATTGGGGTGATGTATAACATTACTTGGACATAAATAAACCACTCAATAGCATTTAGGTGGTGCATGGACTCATGAGTGTTTTGTTTTTGAAATAAAATATTATTGTTTGAGTTGATCTTCCAATATTTTGGGCATCAAAAATCTTTGTGATTTCTATCAAGAAAGAGAGAATAATGTTATTTGTTATATGCACTTATTTTAACACCATCTAACGTCAACCAATATGAAACGAATATAATAAATGAATTGGCTAACGTCAACCAATGTAAAAAGAATATAACAAATGAACGAAAGAAAAGCACTCTTACTCAAACACCAAAAAGGGTGCACACAAGAGAAGTCCCAATTAAAATTTTTTAACATTATCTTTATTGGTCAGGTGAGTAGAGGCCATGTAAATTGCCTTCTTTGGTGGCATGAATATTCATGTGTTTTTGGAGTTTGGACCACACAAAAAGTTCACCTCCAAAGGAGCCGTTGATTACCTAAAAAGCAACGAGAGTTTACCCAATTCATTGGCCAATTAAAGAAGGTTACAACACTTAATTAAGAGGCATTAATTCACGCTAAATGTGAAAGGCCGAGAGATAATGCCATATTGCGTAGTAGGATTATCTCTACAAATCCTGCTTAACGTCAGGGTATCTTATGCGTTAGTTAAACTTTCTTTTTTTCTTTTTCAGTCACGTACTCTCCATCTAAATGGAGAATCGGAGATCAATATATTAAAACCCTAGCATGTTTTATCCTAATCAAGCCATTTGGATTGAGGCTTGCGTTGCACGGCACTAGCTTTCATCACTATATATATATATATTCATAAGATTCACCATTGGACTGACCCACAAAAAGAAAAAGGGAACTCTATTGTCCAATTATAATTAAGATTAGTAATCTTTTACACGACTTGCGAATCCGACTTGAAATGCTATATAAGCTAACTATATAATCTTATATTTATGATATCCAAACATGAATTATAAACTGGGTTGGAAGAAATTCTTCTAACCTAATATATTAAACTGACATATATGTGTCATTTATAGTGTTCTAAGGGGATCAAGAACCTCTTCATTTTAAGTGAAATAGAGATAAATCATTTCATCGCCTAGTTTAAATTTCATAGATCTAATGGAATATACGTGTTCGTCTAAACCAATATATTAAAACTGACATGTGTCATTTAAAGTGTTCGAAAGAAATCAGGATCTTCATTTTAAGTGAAACAGAGAGAAATCATTTCATCACTCAGTTTAAATTTCATAAATTTAATGGAATACACGTTACCGCATATCGAACATATTGTCACATCATTTAATTTTTTTTTTTATAAATAACATTATACGCCACTAGATGCAACAAAAACCAAATTTGAAGCGTTATGATCATTAAAAATAAACTGAGTTACACAACTTGAAGAAAAACTTTGTCATTGTTGATTTTTCCCCTTAAATTTGGGATATATATATGAAAAGTGGAAACACTTGCAATGATGCAAACAATGCGTAAGATAAAATAATGGGTAGCCAACAGATGTTATCTTCCATGGGCAAGCAAGATAAAAAAGCAGGCCGACCATGTGAAGAAGAACATGGCTTTCATGTGCAGAGGGGAAGGGGGGAGAAGATAAGGAATGTGGGTTCCAACGTTTTCAACTTAATGAATCATGACCTAATTTTTTCAGGTTGTCAGCCACGACCAACTTTCATACACATCACCAACATTAATCATCCATCTTGTCCCCCACCCCCCACTTTTGATGATAAGGTGGCCTTTAACTTGTCGTTTTCTTTATTTTTTCTTTATAACTTTTTTTATGTAGGACAAGCATAGATAACCAATTATTTATGCTAAAACAAAGTTAGTGAAATGATTAAGTCAAGAGAATAATTCTACAGAAAACAAGGACCCCTAGTTATTAAGTATATCCAATTATCTCTTGGACCTTTCCTCCTTTTTCCACTTGGTTGGGTTATTAAAGTTCATTTTTTAAAGGACAAATTGATATATATTTTCTTTCGTGCTGTCTGTTTCGGTATGAACTGTGTTTTTTTAATAATTTTTATGGACCTATTTGTCTAAACAATTATCTACAATTGCAAGTAAATGTATACTCAGGGAAGGAACTATGAATTTTTATCGACATGGCCAAATAATGGATAGTAAATATATTAAGATTAAATATTAAATTAATATATAAGACATAAAATTAATATCTATTCAGTGTTTTAAAAAATATAAATAAAATAAAGATACCAAATATTTATTTCTTGATATATTTTAATTTTCAACTCTATCTTCTACTATTAAAGCTTATTAAAGATAAATATCACACAACAGGAATGCAAGCAATAGTTTCAATAGTAGTGAGGAAACAAGAAAAAAGATAGGTATAAGAAATAGTGTTTTCTTTTTTCTACTTAAACTTGATAGTCTTGACGGAGACGTAAACTTAAAATTTTT
>NC_081541.1:32968480-32979840 GCF_901000735.1 Corylus avellana | reverse complement strand
AAAATCTTTGTGATTTCTATCAAGAAAGAGAGAATAATGTTATTTGTTATATGCACTTATTTTAACACCATCTAACGTCAACCAATATGAAACGAATATAATAAATGAATTGGCTAACGTCAACCAATGTAAAAAGAATATAACAAATGAACGAAAGAAAAGCACTCTTACTCAAACACCAAAAAGGGTGCACACAAGAGAAGTCATTATCTTTATTGGTCAGGTGAGTAGAGGCCATGTAAATTGCCTTCTTTGGTGGCATGAATATTCATGTGTTTTTGGAGTTTGGACCACACAAAAAGTTCACCTCCAAAGGAGCCGTTGATTACCTAAAAAGCAACGACAGTTTACCCAATTCATTGGCCAATTAAAGAAGGTTACAACACTTAATTAAGAGGCATTAATTCACGCTAAATGTGAAAGGCCGAGAGATAATGCCATATTGCGTAGTAGGATTATCTCTACAAATCCTGCTTAACGTCAGGGTATCTTATGCATTAGTTAAACTTTCTTTTTTTCTTTTTCAGTCACGTACTCTCCATCTAAATGGAGAATCGGAGATCAATATATTAAAACCCTAGCATGTTTTATCCTAATCAAGCCATTTGGATTGAGGCTTGCGTTGCACGGCACTAGCTTTCATCACTATAGATATTCATAAGATTCACCATCGGACTGACCCACAAAAAGAAAAAGGGAACTCTATTGTCCAATTATAATTAATTAAGATTAGTAATATTTTACACGACTTGCGAATCCGACTTGAAATGCTATATAAGCTAACTATATAATCTTATATTCATGCTGCAACACAACCCGAACATGAATTATAAACTTGGTTAGAAGAAATTCTTCAAACCTAATTTATTAAACTGACATATATGTGTCCTTTATAGTGTTCTAAGGGGATCAGGAACCTCTTCATTTTAAGTAAAATAAAGATAAATCATTTCATCGCCCAGTTTAAATTTCATAGATCTAATGGAATATACGTGTTCGTCTAACCCAATATATTAAAACTGACATGTGTCCTTTAAAGTGTTCGAAATGAATCAAGATCTTCTTCATTTTAAGTGAAACAGAGAGAAATCATTTCATCACTCAGTTTAAATTTCACAAATCTAATGGAATACACGTTACCGCATATCGAACATATTGTCACATCATTTAATTTTTTTTAAAAAAAAATAACATTATACTGTGTATGCCACTAGATGCAACAAAAACCAAATCTGAACCGTTATGATCATTAAAAATAAACTGAGCTACACAACTTGAAGAAAAACTTTGTCATTTATCGTTTATTTCTCCCCTTAAATTTGGGATATATATATATGAAAAGTGGAAACACTTGCAATGATGCAAACAATGCGTAAGATAAAATAATGGGTAGCCAACAGATGTTATCTTCCATGGGCAAGCAAGATAAAAAAGCAGGCCGACCATGTGAAGAAGAACATGGCTTTCATGTGCAGAGGGGAAGGGGGGAGAAGATAAGGAATGTGGGTTCCAACGTTTTCAACTTAATGAATCATGACCTAATTTTTTCAGGTTGTGAGCCACGACCAACTTTCATACACATCACCAACATTAATCATCCATCTTGTCCCCCACCCCCCACTTTTGATGATAAGGTGGCCTTTAACTTGTCGTTTTCTTTATTTTTTCTTTATAACTTTTTTTATGTAGGACAAGCATAGATAACCAATTATTTATGCTAAAACAAAGTTAGTGAAATGATTAAGTCAAGAGAATAATTCTACAGAAAACAAGGACCCCTAGTTATTAAGTATATCCAATTATCTCTTGGACCTTTCCTCCTTTTTCCACTTGGTTGGGTTATTAAAGTTCATTTTTTAAAGGACAAATTGATATATATTTTCTTTCGTGCTGTCTGTTTCGGTATGAACTGTGTTTTTTTAATAATTTTTATGGGACCTATTTGTCTAAACAATTATCTACAATTGCAAGTAAATGTATACTCAGGGAAGGAACTATGAATTTTTATCGACATGGCCAAATAATGGATAGTAAATATATTAAGATTAAATATTAAATTAATATATAAAACATAAAATTAATATCTATTCAGTGTTTAAAAAAATATAAATAAAATAAAGATACCAAATATTTATTTCTTGATATATTTTAATTTTCAACTCAATCTTCTACTATTAAAGCTTATTAAAGATAAATATCACACAACAGGAATGCAAGCAATAGTTTCAATAGTAGTGAGGAAACAAGAAAAAAGATAGGTATAAGAAATAGTGTTTTCTTTTTTCTACTTAAACTTGATAGTCCTGACGGAGACGTAAACTTAAAATTTTTGGACTATCCTTCTTGCGTAGACATGTCAAAAAAAAAAAAAAAAAAAATAGACTTCTTTTTTTGTAGGTTTGGTTTGGGACCAAACTTTTGACTGCATTGTTATGGACTCAGGGCCAAGTAAAAAACTTTTGGCACACCCCATCTACATGTGCGTCTGTCTCTGAATGTAGTACTTTCTTTTTCCGCAAGTTTTCTTTGTCGTTTTTCTCTTCCTCGCAATTCCTTAGATTATATGAAAATAAAAATAAAAAATAAAAAATTTGACGATTTTTCATACGAACCAAATGTCGGAAAATGCTTCTTGAGCCATTTTCAAGGTTGTAAGCAAACAACAATAGAAAATAACCAATTTTTCCGAAAAGTGTTTTCAGAGCTGAAAACATTTTTTGACAAAATATTTTACTTTGAAACAAACGGGGTGTAAACTGGGTTGAAAGAAGTTTTTTCAATTTAATATCTTAAATTGATATGTGCCGGAATGCATGTATTTTCACATAAGTTTTGAACATATTTCAATTTAATATATCATATTGGAGGAAGTTTTTTCAACCCAATTTGAAAGAATATTTTTAAAAATAAAAAATAAAAAAATAATAATTTGAGTAAGATGTGATTGATAAGTTTGTTCCCAAGTGTGCATGTAATCAATAAAGAGAGCGTCATGGGTGCCGAGGTTGCACAAAAGGTGGACTTTGTGCCTACCACTAAACGACTGACACATCAGCCTGGAGCAACTTAGAAAAAGTTGCTGGATGCACTAGATTATAGCATCTAATCAAATAGACCGTGAGTTTTCTCAGTTTTCTTTCTCTCTCAGTTTTCTTTTGCCTACCGCCGCCCAGCTCGCCGTCGACTAGTCCACCGCCGTCCAACTCACCAGCACTGCCCGGGAAAAGATGAATAGAGAAATCAAGCCCCGCCGCCGTCCAGCCCAGTTGACTGCCGCCGCCCAGTTCACTATCGCCGCCTAGCTCGCCGTGGCCGAGCCCACTACCCAGATTGCCGGCGTCTGCACCAATATCGCTACACCCGCACCACCCAGCGAACCCCGCCGCTCAGCCCACTCGCACCGCTCAGGAGTTCGAGTCTCGCCACTGTCCAGCCCAGTTCACTGCCGCCGCCCAGTTCACTACCGCCGCCCAACTCGCCGTGGCCGAGCCCAATGCCCAGATCGCCGTTGTCTGCACCAATATCGCCACACCCGCACCACCCAACGAACCCCGCCGCTCAGCCCACTCGCACCACTTAGGAGTTCGAGCGTCACCGCCATCCAGCCCAGTTCAATGCCGCCATCCAGCCCAGTTCAATGCCGCCACCCAGTTCACTAACGCCGCACAGCTCGCCGTGGCCCAGCCCACCGCCGCCTAGCCCACTGCCCACTCGCACCGCTCAGGAGTGAATCTAAGGTTTTCTAATTTTGTGACAGGATCAATCTGGCAATATGTTACAGAAGCATAAGATTTCATATAAAATAAAGGGACCAATTAACTTTTGATATTAAAAAGGAAAAAAATCAAGAGAAACACCACTTAATAATAACAACGTATACAAGCAAAGCCGCCGCCCAACTACTTTTCATATGGGTTGCAAAGTTCTTTGTTTTTAAAGAAAAGTTGTCCTTAAGTGGTGTTTGCGGTGACGGCAGAGTTAGAGAAAAAACGTATAAAAGCTAGAGTGGAACAAAGACGGAGAGTTAGAGAAAAAAAATATATATATCACTTACCGGTGGTGGAAATCTACTTGGGTGTGGCGGCAGTGGGCTGATGTGTGGCGGCAATGGGTGGTTGATGTTTGCATTATAAAAGAAGAGTAATAACAGGAAAAATAAGGGTTTGGGTTTAATAATAGGTTGGTATAATCTAGTGCATTCATACTTTTTTTTTAATTTGAAATAAGCTTAGTTGTCAATCATTGAGTGGTGAGCACAAAAAGTCACTTTTGTGCAACCTCCGCGTATAAGTTATTCTCATCAAGAAAATATTTCCCAAAGAAAAAAATCCACCTGTATGATACTGCCGGGTTGGAAATTGGATTGTAAGCGCTATATAATGAAAGCCCATAGATCCGGATTGGTCCAATGAAGCCCATGGACCACGATCCATTTTTTAGGTTTGAATCGTGTGTTTCAACAATGTATAAATTCTATTTTGTATACACCACTAGGCCTGAGGCCTCTACCAATCAGCATTACAAATCCCCATGGGTATGTTTGTTAATTATTATTTTTTTTTTAAAAAAAAAAATGTTATGATTTTCTTAACCTATACTACATTATAAAATACCGATATTAATGATTTTGGGTATGTTTGTTAATCATGAGTAATGCTAAGAATCATAATTGATGACTGATGTGGCCTTTAAAATCACCATAATTTAATTTTTATTTAATAGTAGCTTTAATATTCAATACGGCATGCAAAAAGAAAATTAAAAGCCATAATTAAGTAATTAATATACAAAATTAATGAAATTAGCATGGGAAAAATTAAAGAATACTCTGAGAATCCAGTGCCCTATCTATGGCTATATAAATAGATAGAGCAATTGATAGAACTCCTCGTCTCAATCCACCCTTTCTTTTTCCTCGTCAACTGAAAACATATTAATTTCCATATATAATATATTATTCTTAATTAAAACTGATGAGTAGCAGCTCTAAGAAGGCGGCTTCAGCTGGTGGTTCTAGTTGTAAGGGAAAGGAAGAAGAATGGCCGTTGACAAAAGTTCTAACAGCAGCAGACGTGGCGGCGCAATTCATTCGGATATCCAATGCGGAATACAAAAAACTGTTTAAGGACGAAACCCGAATAACAAAAGATTTGTCAAAGGAAAGCCAAAGAATTGACATGTGCAATGAAGACGACGGAGAACGAATATTGTATTCTATGTACCTGGAGAAAGATGTAGATGCTCGTAGTGGCTACTTACTTGGTCGTAATTATCAACTGGGTCCTTCCAAACAAACCATAATTCAAGCCTTAAATCTCAGACAAGGCACAGAAATCGGATTCCGTGTGGCTCCTTCTATACCCAACGCTATATATCTACGCTTCAAAGTTCTCAACTAATTAATTAATTATGAGGTAATTAATAAATACTTGGGAAAAAAGTCTTCATCTTTATCCTTTGTTTTAACCAATGCTAATGCTAATTAATTGCACATGATTTTCTTGAACTTAATTTGCAGGTTCATCATGATCAACACCTTCAACTTCAAAATCAATAATATATGCATGGAAAATATTATAAGCAAGGGTTACTTCTAGTGTTACGTACACGCAAACAGACAAAGATGTTTGATGAATATTATTAGTATATTTTACAATAAAATATGGATTCTTGCTTTACTAATTAATCTTGCAGTTTATTTCATATCGATTTGCGTGACGTGACGTGACATGACATGATGTATTTTATATATTTTAAAATCACTTAAAACACGTTCATTAGCGGCTTTTAACAAAAATTCATTAGTTTACCAAAAAAATCATAATCAATTTTTTTTGAAGTTTTTTTTTTTTTTTTTTTTTTTTTTTAACATGTCCGCACAAGAGGGCGAGGAGATTTGAACTACAATTTTCACAAGAGGGCGAGGAGATTCGAACTACAATTTTTTTTCATTGTTGAAGCACTCCTAAAAGAATCCTGAAATTAAGGTACCCAAATTTTACAAAAAAATTGAGAAGAGACTATTGGATTCACTTGCCTGGACTTATTCTAAACAGTTCATGGCAAATGGATCCCACAATTGATGCCCATTTTCAGTCAACTAAAGCCCAATATAATAATGCAAGCCCATGGTGCCCATGGCGAAAGAGTCCTTGGATTCGGATTGTTCCAATGAAGCCCATGGATCACGATCCATTTTGTAGGGTTTAAATCGTGTGTTTCAGTTTCACCATGTATAAATTCTATTTGTACACGTACACCACTAGGCCACACAAAACCCTGTTCTGATTAAACGTCAAAGAATAATTTAGGTTTGCCCATTAACGACCACCTTAATATTATTTGCAGCACACATGTTCCAACAAAATCAAGAAGATGATTAATTTATTCAAAAAAAAAGAAAAAAAAAAGAAGATGATTAATTTCTCCAACTATTTCCAAATTGTGAAAATTATATATATATATATTCTAGCTTCTAGCATGTTTATTATAGAATTCACAGTAACTACCAATTAATAGAGTTTCATCACATCTAGAACTTATGAGCTAGACTGCCCTAGAAATTGCACAAACATGGAGGCCACCATGAATGCGAAGTGTGAACATTGTCCAGTAAGTTACATTTTCCCAAGGAAAAAGAATGGGAGTCCAAAATTCTTATGAAACTCGTCTTCTTTTTAAGGGTTAAATATCTTATTTACCCTTGGAATGGAGCCAAAAAATTTTATGGGCGGGGCCTGCCAATTTTTTTTTTTTTTTCTTCAGTTCTTTAGAATTTTTTTTATTAAAAAAAAAATATTTTGGTTGTTTTTTATGAAATAAGGACTACCGTAAGAGGTAAAAAAAGTGAGCATTTGAAAGTAAGGGCCAAAAAATGGACATTGAAAGTAAGGATTAAAAATAAAAATAAAAAATTAATAGGTATGGCAAAAAAAAATTAAGAATAGGGCCAAAAGTTTTTATTGGATATGGTTAAAAAATCTAAAAATAGGGCCAAATGTTTCTTTGGAGAGGCTCAAATGACTAAACTTAAAACTTTACTTTATTTATTTATTTTTTTTTACTTATAATTTTTTTTTCCTTATTTTGTGGGAAACCATGGCCTACCCGGTCCCCCCTCCCTGTTCACCCCTTTGGTTTAACTTATTTATTTTTTTACCCTAATGGTTTACTTTTTATCAGAGATTCCTCTAATTTGCCTAAAGACGGATATGGTCATTCAATAAAAAATTATGTCCAAAATTTGACAAAACGCCACGTTAGCAGCACCAATCTCGGGTTGTCACGTGTTTCATATAATTAATTAATAAAAACAATAATTTAAAAATATTAAAAAATTATATTTAATTAAACCATAGGAGTAAAAAAAAAAGTTAAATAAGTTCTTTCTTTTAATCCCCAAGCTTTCAAATCCCAAAAGTTCCCTCTCAATCTCACTCACTCCCCGAATTCCCCAATTTTTTTTTTTTTGATAAGTAATAAGAAGTTTTATTAAAAGCGTATAGGTGGCCCAAAGTACACTGGGAGTATACAACGGAAACACCTAACGAGAAGAAAAGCGAAAAAGAAAATCATCATAAGTAATCGACAATGGAAAGACATGCGCCACAGTCCAGAGATACAAAGTATGAAAACAAGAGGCTAAGATGTCCTCCAAGGTCCCCTCTTCATCCTCAAAACACCTACTATTCCTTTCTTTCCATAGACACCAAAAAAAGCAATTGGGCACCATCTTCCAAACCGCGGCACTCCCCCTCCTCCCCGAGGACCACCAACAGGCTAGTAAATCCGAAACCCGTCTTGGCATCACCCAAGACAACCCAAACCGACCAAAAAAAGTACACCATAGGGCATAGGCAACCTCGCAATGAAGGAGGAGATGATCCACCGTCTCCTCACTCCTTTTGCACATACAGCATCTATTTGTTACAATCACTTATCGCTTCCTGAGGTTATCTAGGGTCATAATTTTGCCCAAAGCCGCCGTCCAAACAAAGAAACTTGCTCGTGGCGGCGCTTGTGTTCGCCACACACTCTTCCAAGGAAAACTCCTCCCTTCGGTGCATGCCAATGAGGTGTAAAAGAGCTTGACCTTAAAGCAGCCTCTTTTGGAAGAGTTCCACCACAACCTATCTTCACACCCTCGACTCACTCTAGTAGAATGTAACACCTGGAAAAAAGAGGCCAATACATCCACCTCCCAATCGTGAGCCTCTCTAGCAAAACAAACGTTCCACTGAATGGACCCACCCAGCACCTCCAAGTGATCCGCAACTGAGGCGTCCTTGGCGCATGCAATACTGAATAAGCCTGGGAAAGCTATCTTGAGAGCCGTATTACCACACCACAAATCGTGCCAGAATCTGACCCTAGTCCCAACCCCCACCTCAAACCGAATAAACCTTTTGAAGGTGTCCCAACCTTTCCAAATGTTCTTCCATAACCCCACCCCAAAAGATCCACCCGGCTCCAAAGAGCACCAACCTCCCCAAATACTACCATACTTCGCCTCCACCACAGTCCTCCACCAAGAATCTCGCTCAACTCCATAGCGCCACAACCATTTCCCTAAAAGGGCGCGATTGAACATCAAAATGTTCCTGATGCCCAAGCCTCCCTCCCTAATCGGGGTACAAATCTTCGACCACTTTACTAGATGGTACTTGAACTCATCGTTTAAACCACCCCAAAGGAAATCCCGCTGCAGCTTCTCAATCCGCTTTGCAACGCTCACTGGAATGGGGAATAGAGACAAAAAGTATGTAGGCAAATTGGCGAGAGTGCTCTTGATCAACGTGACTCTTCCGCCCTTCGACAAATACAACCTTTTCCAACCGGCCAACCGACGTTCTATCTTCTCGATAACTCCATCCCAAATATGCTTAGCCTTACACGAGACCCCCAACGGCAAACCAAGGTACTTTACCGGCAAAGAAGCAACCCCACACCCTAGAATACCGGCTAACCTATCCACTTGCTCCACAATCCCCACTGGAATTAACTCCGACTTGGCCAAATTAACCTTCAACCCGGAGGCAGCTTCAAAGAGCAAGAAAACACTCCGCAAATAACGAAGCTGGGTGGGCAATGCCTTGCAAAAAATCAAGGTATCATCCGCAAACAAAAGGTGAGAGAGCGTAAAGTTGCCAACTTGGAAACCTTCTAAGAGCCCCCCATTAACTGCTGCCGAAATCATCCTACTTAAAGCTTCCATCACAAAAACAAACAGCAACGGAGACAGAGGATTCCCTTGTCTCAAACCCCTGGAACTGCTAAAGAAGCCATTAGGAGACCCATTAATCAAAATCGAGAACCTCACCAAGGAGATGCAATGTTCTATCCAAGAGCACCAAATCCCACCAAAACCACGTCTCTTAAGCATGTATAACAAGAAGTCCCAATTCACATGGTCATAAGCTTTTTCCAAATCCATTTTGCAAATCACCCCCGGCGCCCCAGATCTCAGCCGACTATCAAGACATTCATTAGAAATCAAGATAGGATCTAGAATCTGCCTACCTTTGATAAAAGCACTTTGGGATTGAGAAATAATCTTTTTCAAGACTACCTTCAATCTATTCGCTAGAACCTTTGCTATGATTTTGTAGATGCTTCCCACAAGGCTAATTGGCCGAAAGTCTTTGAGATTAACAGCGCCGGGGACTTTCGGAATAAACGAGATGAAAGAAGCATTGAGACTTTTCTCAAACAGCCCTCCTGCATGAAACGCGTTAAAAACCTTCATAACGCCCTCCCTCACTACTTCCCAACAAGCTTGGAAGAAAGCCATAGAAAACCCATCGGGGCCCGACGCCCTGTTACCATTCATTTTAAATACTACCTTTCAAACCTCCTCCTCTTCGAACTCTCTGTCCAACCAACTAGCCTCCACCTCCGAAATAGAATCAAAAGCGATGCCGTCCACCACAGGCCTCCATCGACTTTGCTCCGAAAAGAGTTTCTGATAGAACTCAACAATGTGCTCACTAATCTCTGAGGGATCGGACGAAGTATTATCCCCAATCATAAAGGTTTCCAAAGTGTTCTGTCTTCTATTAGAGTTGGCTATGGAGTGAAAGAATTTTGTACACTTGTCGCCTTCTTTCAACCACATCACCCTGGACTTCTGTCTCCAACTCACCTCTTCCATAAGAGTGCAATTCTCTAATTCTCGCACCACTTCCGCCTTCCTTACAACCTCCCCCGCATCCAAAGCCCTAGTTTCTTCGTTCACATCCAACAACCGGAGCTCTTCAAGCAGCTTTCTCTTGTTCCTTTCAATGTTGGCGAACACCTCCTCATTCCATGTCTTCAAGTTCGCCTTCAAGGCCTTGAGCTTACAAGCAAGAACAAAACTCGGCGTACCTTGGAAGGCATAGGAGTCCCACCATTGTTTCACTAAGGCCACAAAACCATCCGCTTTAAGCCACATATTTTCAAATTTAAACGGCCTCTTCCCCCATGACACCTCTCCCAACTCAAGAATGATTGGGAAGTGATCCGAGCACAGACGAGAAAGCCTCTTCTGCCTAACCCCTGGGAAACGGGCCTCCAACTCCAGAGAAATCAAATACCGATCAATCCTTGACCACAGAGGGGGATCATTGGAAATTGACCAAGTAAACGAACCTCCAATTAGGGGAAGATCCATCAACCCTTGTTCAAAAATGAAGTCTGAAAATTCCATCATA
Organism: Corylus avellana; assembly: GCF_901000735.1. Classification (NCBI taxonomy): domain Eukaryota; kingdom Viridiplantae; phylum Streptophyta; class Magnoliopsida; order Fagales; family Betulaceae; genus Corylus; species Corylus avellana. Next base: position 32,969,149 of record NC_081541.1, on the reverse strand, counting down.
GCCGAATCCAGATGTACCTCACCTGATCTTTCGCTGGCGAACCGAGTAACGTTAAAATCGCCTCCAATACACCATGGCATATCCCACCAGCTTATCACCCCCGCTAATTCCTCCCAAAGAAGCCTTCTATCCCTGCTGAGATTCGGACCATAGACTCCAGCAAAAGCCCATACAGAACGATCCCCAATATTCCTAAAAGACACCGCCAGGGTGTAGGTCCCCACACAGACGTCAACCTTCTCCACCACCCTGTTATCCCACATTATCAAAATACCACCCGAAGCCCCGCTAGAATCCAAGCAACACCACTCCACATGACTCCTCCCCCATAAGCTACGAACTATATTGCGGGACATACTCCGAATCTTGGTTTCCTGAAAACAAACAATGTCAGCCTTCCAATCTCTAAGCAAATTACTCACCCTCAACCGTTTGTCCTTCTTGTTCAACCCCCTCACATTCCAAGAAAGAATGTTTAGCTTCATGAGACTACTCTATGCCCCCTCCCCTTTCTATTGCCCCGGCTAGAGCAAGCACTCCTAGTGTCATAATTTACCGAGCACTCCAAATTCCTAACCTCCCTTTTGCCTTTCGTGCCGCTACTCGAATTAATTATCATCGCACTTTTCCTCTGTTCCTCTTCCAAAAAAGTCAAAAGCGCTAGCAATT
>NC_081541.1:32951360-32968380 GCF_901000735.1 Corylus avellana | reverse complement strand
AAAAAAAAAAAAAACAAAACAAAACAAAAACATGAAGTCTAACATAATAATTTTTTTTTTTAAGAATAAACATTGCTTTCCATGGATAGGGGATCTTCGAACAATTTTATTTATTTCTTTATTATTTAAAACTCGAAGGCCACATTAAGGGATCTCCTCAAGTGCCTCCTAATCTAAGCATTGTTTTTGTTATTCACTTCTATTTTAATTAAATATTTTATGAGTTGAGCTTTACTTATTGGCTTAAACTTTTAGAAACCGTGGTAATTTAACATTTTCACTATAATTCATATTATTATAGATTTATTATAGAAAAATAGAAAAATAATGATCTAATAGAAGTTAGAGTGGAAAAATATAGACAAATGCATCAAACTTTTTAAGGTAATAATTGATTGTCTATTTAAGACTTCAAGGTTTTTCAATTCAAACCCCAATGTTTAAAAATTGGCAATGTACCCCATAATGTTTTAAAAATTTTCAATTCAAACCCTACATTACTAATTTTCGTCTAATTGGACGGAAATCATCCCACGTGCGTCTCACGTGGAATTTTAATGCCTTCTATTTCAATTTTGTCTTCATTAAAACATATGAAATTACGTAATTACCTTCATTAAAACATATAAAATTGAGGGTAATTACGTAATTCCATAGGTTTAATGGGGGCAAAATTCGAATAGAGGGCATTAAAATCCCACGTGAAATGCACGTGAGATGATTTTCGTCTAATTAGACGAAAATTAGTAACGGAGGGTTTGAATTGAAAATTTTTGAAACATTAAGGGGGTAACATTACAAATTTTTAAACATTGAGATTTGAATTGAAAAACCTCTGAAACTTTAGGGGGTAAAGTGAATTTAACCATTATTTTTTACTTTATATATTTATTATCAAGATTTACATCATCACAAATGTTAAAGACAACTTGGTTTCTTTTTTTTTTTTTTTTTTTGATATGTCCACATAAGAGGGTGGAGGGGGATTCGAACTGGTGACATCCGCTTCATTAGGCGTGGTCCTAGCCGATTAAGCTATCTCTTAGGGACGACAACTTGGTTTCTCTAGTAACATTCTATTGAGAGGTGACTAGAATTTATTTAAAAAATTATATATATATTACTTTCTTAAAAAATATATATATATATACTTGTTTTACTTTAGACATTAGGGTCTCTTAGGGTTATGGCTTTTAAGGTACTTAAAAAAAGCATTCTGAAATAATAATTTAATTAACTAATAATTGTTTAATACACATACACTAGCTAACAATTTGTTGTTTTATGAAAAAGCACACAACTAGACAATATTTTAAGTATATTTTATTATAACAAACACATTTTAGATTAAGCTGAATTAGCTTTATCTATTCTTTTTTTTCTTTTTTTTTTGCCTTTTGGATTTATTTGCTATAGTGGTCCGCATCCTCTTTTTAAATTGTCATAATATTCTTATTTAAAAGTTTGTCTCCTTTAAAATAATTTACTTCAAGCATTCATAATGAACTTCTCAAATAAAAGTTAAATTTGAACAGAAAAATTCACTTTATCAAATTTAAATAGTCACTTTTAACATGAGTCAAACATCAAACTATCTTTATCTTTTTTTACTGTAGTTAAATATTATTATTTTATTAGTTTTAAACCAATCAAGAGAGAGGAAGGTAAAAAATAAGCTTAAAAAATTATATAAGTTTGGCTTTTTGGCTATTGGAATATAACTTTGGCTTTTCATGAGTTTTGTTAAATTTTTAAAAAAAATTTAATTATAAAGAGCCCATTGTGAATACTCTAAGAAGTTCTCATAAATTAAGCCTAATTTTGATAGTTTTAGGCTTAATTAAGTTGTCAAAGAGACATTCTCATATTCTAAGGATTTGATATACATCACCTCATTATCTTTCTCATCTCTCAAAATTTATGTAGCGTGGTCTTTCATAGTATTTGGTGAATGAGAATTGATTTTTTTTGATTAAGAGACCACTACACATATACTTTGTGGGGACGAAGGAATAATATTGGGGTGATGTATAACATTACTTGGACATAAATAAACCACTCAATAGCATTTAGGTGGTGCATGGACTCATGAGTGTTTTGTTTTTGAAATAAAATATTATTGTTTGAGTTGATCTTCCAATATTTTGGGCATCAAAAATCTTTGTGATTTCTATCAAGAAAGAGAGAATAATGTTATTTGTTATATGCACTTATTTTAACACCATCTAACGTCAACCAATATGAAACGAATATAATAAATGAATTGGCTAACGTCAACCAATGTAAAAAGAATATAACAAATGAACGAAAGAAAAGCACTCTTACTCAAACACCAAAAAGGGTGCACACAAGAGAAGTCCCAATTAAAATTTTTTAACATTATCTTTATTGGTCAGGTGAGTAGAGGCCATGTAAATTGCCTTCTTTGGTGGCATGAATATTCATGTGTTTTTGGAGTTTGGACCACACAAAAAGTTCACCTCCAAAGGAGCCGTTGATTACCTAAAAAGCAACGAGAGTTTACCCAATTCATTGGCCAATTAAAGAAGGTTACAACACTTAATTAAGAGGCATTAATTCACGCTAAATGTGAAAGGCCGAGAGATAATGCCATATTGCGTAGTAGGATTATCTCTACAAATCCTGCTTAACGTCAGGGTATCTTATGCGTTAGTTAAACTTTCTTTTTTTCTTTTTCAGTCACGTACTCTCCATCTAAATGGAGAATCGGAGATCAATATATTAAAACCCTAGCATGTTTTATCCTAATCAAGCCATTTGGATTGAGGCTTGCGTTGCACGGCACTAGCTTTCATCACTATATATATATATATTCATAAGATTCACCATTGGACTGACCCACAAAAAGAAAAAGGGAACTCTATTGTCCAATTATAATTAAGATTAGTAATCTTTTACACGACTTGCGAATCCGACTTGAAATGCTATATAAGCTAACTATATAATCTTATATTTATGATATCCAAACATGAATTATAAACTGGGTTGGAAGAAATTCTTCTAACCTAATATATTAAACTGACATATATGTGTCATTTATAGTGTTCTAAGGGGATCAAGAACCTCTTCATTTTAAGTGAAATAGAGATAAATCATTTCATCGCCTAGTTTAAATTTCATAGATCTAATGGAATATACGTGTTCGTCTAAACCAATATATTAAAACTGACATGTGTCATTTAAAGTGTTCGAAAGAAATCAGGATCTTCATTTTAAGTGAAACAGAGAGAAATCATTTCATCACTCAGTTTAAATTTCATAAATTTAATGGAATACACGTTACCGCATATCGAACATATTGTCACATCATTTAATTTTTTTTTTTATAAATAACATTATACGCCACTAGATGCAACAAAAACCAAATTTGAAGCGTTATGATCATTAAAAATAAACTGAGTTACACAACTTGAAGAAAAACTTTGTCATTGTTGATTTTTCCCCTTAAATTTGGGATATATATATGAAAAGTGGAAACACTTGCAATGATGCAAACAATGCGTAAGATAAAATAATGGGTAGCCAACAGATGTTATCTTCCATGGGCAAGCAAGATAAAAAAGCAGGCCGACCATGTGAAGAAGAACATGGCTTTCATGTGCAGAGGGGAAGGGGGGAGAAGATAAGGAATGTGGGTTCCAACGTTTTCAACTTAATGAATCATGACCTAATTTTTTCAGGTTGTCAGCCACGACCAACTTTCATACACATCACCAACATTAATCATCCATCTTGTCCCCCACCCCCCACTTTTGATGATAAGGTGGCCTTTAACTTGTCGTTTTCTTTATTTTTTCTTTATAACTTTTTTTATGTAGGACAAGCATAGATAACCAATTATTTATGCTAAAACAAAGTTAGTGAAATGATTAAGTCAAGAGAATAATTCTACAGAAAACAAGGACCCCTAGTTATTAAGTATATCCAATTATCTCTTGGACCTTTCCTCCTTTTTCCACTTGGTTGGGTTATTAAAGTTCATTTTTTAAAGGACAAATTGATATATATTTTCTTTCGTGCTGTCTGTTTCGGTATGAACTGTGTTTTTTTAATAATTTTTATGGACCTATTTGTCTAAACAATTATCTACAATTGCAAGTAAATGTATACTCAGGGAAGGAACTATGAATTTTTATCGACATGGCCAAATAATGGATAGTAAATATATTAAGATTAAATATTAAATTAATATATAAGACATAAAATTAATATCTATTCAGTGTTTTAAAAAATATAAATAAAATAAAGATACCAAATATTTATTTCTTGATATATTTTAATTTTCAACTCTATCTTCTACTATTAAAGCTTATTAAAGATAAATATCACACAACAGGAATGCAAGCAATAGTTTCAATAGTAGTGAGGAAACAAGAAAAAAGATAGGTATAAGAAATAGTGTTTTCTTTTTTCTACTTAAACTTGATAGTCTTGACGGAGACGTAAACTTAAAATTTTTGGATTATCCCTCTTGTGTAGACATGTAAAAAAAAAAAAAAAAAAAATAGACTTCTTTTTTTTGTAGGTTTGGTTTGGGACCAAACTTTTGACTGCATTGTCATGGACTCAGGGCCAAGTTAAAAACTTTTGGCACACCCCATCTACATGTGCGCCTGTCTCTGAATGTAGTACTTTCTTTTTTCGCAAGTTTTCTTTGTCATTTTTCTCTTCCTCGCAATTCCTTAGATTATATGAAAATATAAAAAAAAAAAAAAAAAAAAAAAATTTGACGATTTTTCATACGAACCAAATGTCGGAAAATGCTTCTTGAGCCATTTTCAAGGTTGTAAGCAAACAACAATAGAAAATAACCAATTTTTCCGAAAAGTGTTTTCAGAGCTGAAAACATTTTTTGACAAAATATTTTACTTTGAAACAAACGGGGTGTAAACTGGGTTGAAAGAAGTTTTTTCAATTTAATATCTTAAATTGATATGTGCCGGAATGCATGTATTTTCACATAAGTTTTGAACATATTTCAATTTAATATATCATATTGGAGGAAGTTTTTTCAACCCAATTTGAAAGAATATTTTTAAAAATAAAAAATAAAAAAAATAATAATTTGAGTAAGATGTGATTGATAAGTTTGTTCCCAAGTGTGCATGTAATCAATAAAGAGAGCGTCTTGGGTGCTGAGGTTGCACAAAAGGTGGACTTTGTGCCTACCACTAAACGACTGACACATCAGCCTGGAGCAACTTAGAAAAAGTTGCTGGATGCACTAGATTATAGCATCTAATCAACCAGACCGTGAGTTTTCTCAGTTTTCTTTCTCTCTCAGTTTTCTCAGTTTTTTTTCGCCTACCGCCGCCCAGCTCGCCATTGACTAGTCCACCGCCGTCCAACTCACCAGCACTGCCCGGGAAAAGATGAATAGAGAAATCAAGCCCCGCCGCCATCCAGCCCAGTTGACTGCCGCCGCCTAGTTCACTACCGCCGCCCAGCTCGCCGTGGCCGAGCCCACTACCCAGATTGCCGGCGTCTGCACCAATATCGCTACACCCGCACCACTCAGCGAACCCCGCCGCTCAGCCCACTCGCATCGCTCAGGAGTTCGAGTCTCGCCACTGTCCAGCCCAGTTCACTGCCGCCGCCCAGTTCACTACCACCGCCCAGCTTGCCGTGGCCGAGCCCAATGCCCAGATCGCCGTCGTCTGCACCAATATCGCCACACTCGCACCACCCAACGAACCCCGCCGCTCAGCCCACTCGCACCACTCAGGAGTTCGAGCGTCACCGCCATCCAGCCCAGTTCACTAATGCCACACAGCTCGCCGTGGCCCAGCCCACTGCCGCCTAGCCCACTGCCCACTCGCACCGCTCAGGAGTGAATCTAAGGTTTTCTAGTTTTGTGACAGGATCAATCTGGCAATATGTTACATAAGCATAAGATTTCATATAAAATAAAGGGACCGATTAACTTTTGATATTAAAAAAAAAAAAAAATCAAGAGAAACACCACTTAATAATAACAACGTATACAAGCAAAGCCGCCGCCCAACTACTTTTCATATGGGTTGCAAAGTTCTTTGTTTTTAAAGAAAAGTTGTCCTTAAGTGGTGTTTGCGGCGATGGCAGAGTTAGAGAAAAAACGTATAAAAGCTAGAGTGGAACAACGACGGAGAGTTAGAGAAAAAAATATATATATATATCACTTACTGGTGGTGGAAATCTACTTGGGTGTGGCGGCAATGGGCTGATGTGTGGCGGCAGTGGGTGGTTGATGTTTGCATTATAAAAGAAGAGTAATAACAGGGAAAATAAGGGTTTGGGTTTAATAATAGGTTGGTATAATCTAGTGCATTCATACTTTTTTTCTAATTTGAAATAAGCTTAGTTGTCAATCATTGAGTGGTGGGCACAAAAAGTCACTTTTGTGCAACCTCCACGTATAAGTTATTCTCATCAAGAAAATATTTCCCAAAGAAAAAAATCCACCTGTATGATACTGCCGGGTTGGAAATTGGATTGTAAGCGCTATATAATGAAAGCCCATGGATCCGGATTGGTCCAATGAAGCCCATGGACCACGATCCATTTTTTAGGTTTGAATCGTGTGTTTCAACAATGTATAAATTCTATTTTGTATACACCACTAGGCCTAAGGCCTCTACCAATCAGCATTACAAATCCCCATGGGTATGTTTGTTAATTATTATTATTTTTTTTTTAAAAAAAAAATGTTATGATTTTCTTAACCTATACTACATTATAAAATACCGATATTAATGATTTTGGGTATGTTTGTTAATCATTAGTAATGCTAAGAATCATAATTGATGACTGATGTGGCCTTTAAAATCACCATAATTTAATTTTTATTTAATAGTAACTTTAATATTCAATACGGCATGAAAAAAGAAAATTAAAAGCCATAATTAAGTAATTAATATACAAAATTAATGAAATTAGCATGGGAAAAATTAAAGAATATATACTCTGAAAATCCAGCGCCCTATCTATGGCTATATAAATAGATAGAGCAATTGATAGAATGGCCGTTGACAAAAGTTCTAACAGCAGCAGACGTGGCGGCGCAATTCATTCGGATATCCAATGCGGAATACAAAAAACTGTTTAAGGACGAAACCCAAATAACAAAAGATTTGTCAAAGGAAAGCCAAAGAATTGACATGTGCAATGAAGACGACGGAGAACGAATATTGTATTCTATGTACCTGGAGAAAGATGTAGATGCTCGTAGTGGCTACTTACTTGGTCGTAATTATCAACTGGGTCCTTCCAAACAAACCATAATTCAAGCCTTAAATCTCAGACAAGGCACAGAAATCGGATTCCGTGTGGCTCCTTCTATACCCAACGCTATATATCTACGCTTCAAAGTTCTCAACTAATTAATTAATTATGAGGTAATTAATAAATACTTGGGAAAAAAGTCTTCATCTTTATCCTTTGTTTTAACCAATGCTAATGCTAATTAATTGCACATGATTTTCTTGAACTTAATTTGCAGGTTCATCATGATCAACACCTTCAACTTCAAAATCAATAATATATGCATGGAAAATATTATAAGCAAGGGTTACTTCTAGTGTTACGTACACGCAAACAGACAAAGATGTTTGATGAATATTATTAGTATATTTTACAATAAAATATGGATTCTTGCTTTACTAATTAATCTTGCAGTTTATTTCATATCGATTTGCGTGACGTGACGTGACATGACATGATGTATTTTATATATTTTTAAATCACTTAAAACACGTTCATTAGCGGCTTTTAACAAAAATTCATTAGTTTACCAAAAAAATCATAATCAATTTTTTTTGAAGTTTTTTTTTTTTTTTTTTTTTTTTTTTAACATGTCCGCACAAGAGGGCGAGGAGATTTGAACTACAATTTTCACAAGAGGGCGAGGAGATTCGAACTACAATTTTTTTTCATTGTTGAAGCACTCCTAAAAGAATCCTGAAATTAAGGTACCCAAATTTTACAAAAAAATTGAGAAGAGACTATTGGATTCACTTGCCTGGACTTATTCTAAACAGTTCATGGCAAATGGATCCCACAATTGATGCCCATTTTCAGTCAACTAAAGCCCAATATAATAATGCAAGCCCATGGTGCCCATGGCGAAAGAGTCCTTGGATTCGGATTGTTCCAATGAAGCCCATGGATCACGATCCATTTTGTAGGGTTTAAATCGTGTGTTTCAGTTTCACCATGTATAAATTCTATTTGTACACGTACACCACTAGGCCACACAAAACCCTGTTCTGATTAAACGTCAAAGAATAATTTAGGTTTGCCCATTAACGACCACCTTAATATTATTTGCAGCACACATGTTCCAACAAAATCAAGAAGATGATTAATTTATTCAAAAAAAAAGAAAAAAAAAAGAAGATGATTAATTTCTCCAACTATTTCCAAATTGTGAAAATTATATATATATATATTCTAGCTTCTAGCATGTTTATTATAGAATTCACAGTAACTACCAATTAATAGAGTTTCATCACATCTAGAACTTATGAGCTAGACTGCCCTAGAAATTGCACAAACATGGAGGCCACCATGAATGCGAAGTGTGAACATTGTCCAGTAAGTTACATTTTCCCAAGGAAAAAGAATCGGAGTCCAAAATTCTTATGAAACTCGTCTTCTTTTTAAGGGTTAAATATCTTATTTACCCTTGGGATGGAGCCAAAAAATTTTATGGGCGGGGCCTGCCAATTTTTTTTTTTCTTCAATTCTTTAGAATTTTTTTATTAAAAAAAAAATATTTTGGTTGTTTTTTATGAAATAAGGACTACCGTAAGAGGTAAAAAAAGTGAGCATTTGAAAGTAAGGGCCAAAAAATGGACATTGAAAGTAAGGATCAAAAATAAAAATAAAAAATTAATAGGTATGGCCCAAAAAAATTAAGAATAGGGCCAAAAGTTTTTATTGGATATGGTTAAAAAATCTAAAAATAGGGCCAAATGTTTCTTTGGAGAGGCTCAAATGACTAAACTTAAAACTTTACTTTATTTATTTATTTTTTTTACTTATAATTTTTTTTTCCTTATTTTGTGGGAAACCATGGCTTATCCGGTCCCCCCTCCCTGTTCACCCCTGTGGTTTAACTTATTTATTTTTTTACCCTAATGGTTTACTTTTTATCAGAGATTCCTCTAATTTGCCTAAAGACGGATATGGTCATTCCATAAAAAATTATGTCCAAAATTTGACAAAACGCCACGTTAGCAGCACCAATCTCGGGTTGTCACGTGTTTCATATAATTAATTAATAAAAACAATAATTTAAAAATATTAAAAATATTAAAAAATTATATTTAATTAAACCATAGGAGTAAAAAAAAAAGTTAAATAAGTTCTTTCTTTTAATCCCCAAGCTTTCAAATCCCAAAAGTTCCCTCTCAATCTCACTCACTCCCCGAATTCCCCAATTTTTTTTTTTTTGATAAGTAATAAGAAGTTTTATTAAAAGCGTATAGGTGGCCCAAAGTACACTGGGAGTATACAACGGAAACACCTAACGAGAAGAAAAGCGAAAAAGAAAATCATCATAAGTAATCGACAATGGAAAGACATGCGCCACAGTCCAGAGATACAAAGTATGAAAACAAGAGGCTAAGATGTCCTCCAAGGTCCCCTCTTCATCCTCAAAACACCTACTATTCCTTTCTTTCCATAGACACCAAAAAAAGCAATTGGGCACCATCTTCCAAACCGCGGCACTCCCCCTCCTCCCCGAGGACCACCAACAGGCTAGTAAATCCGAAACCCGTCTTGGCATCACCCAAGACAACCCAAACCGACCAAAAAAAGTACACCATAGGGCATAGGCAACCTCGCAATGAAGGAGGAGATGATCCACCGTCTCCTCACTCCTTTTGCACATACAGCATCTATTTGTTACAATCACTTATCGCTTCCTGAGGTTATCTAGGGTCATAATTTTGCCCAAAGCCGCCGTCCAAACAAAGAAACTTGCTCGTGGCGGCGCTTGTGTTCGCCACACACTCTTCCAAGGAAAACTCCTCCCTTCGGTGCATGCCAATGAGGTGTAAAAGAGCTTGACCTTAAAGCGCCTCTTTTGGAAGAGTTCCACCACAACCTATCTTCACACCCTCGACTCACTCTAGTAGAATGTAACACCTGGAAAAAAGAGGCCAATACATCCACCTCCCAATCGTGAGCCTCTCTAGCAAAACAAACGTTCCACTGAATGGACCCACCCAGCACCTCCAAGTGATCCGCAACTGAGGCGTCCTTGGCGCATGCAATACTGAATAAGCCTGGGAAAGCTATCTTGAGAGCTGTATTACCACACCACAAATCGTGCCAGAATCTGACCCTAGTCCCAACCCCCACCTCAAACCGAATAAACCTTTTGAAGGTGTCCCAACCTTTCCAAATGTTCTTCCATAACCCCACCCCAAAAGATCCACCCGGCTCCAAAGAGCACCAACCTCCCCAAATACTACCATACTTCGCCTCCACCACAGTCCTCCACCAAGAATCTCGCTCAACTCCATAGCGCCACAACCATTTCCCTAAAAGGGCGCGATTGAACATCAAAATGTTCCTGATGCCCAAGCCTCCCTCCCTAATCGGGGTACAAATCTTCGACCACTTTACTAGATGGTACTTGAACTCATCGTTTAAACCACCCCAAAGGAAATCCCGCTGCAGCTTCTCAATCCGCTTTGCAACGCTCACTGGAATGGGGAATAGAGACAAAAAGTATGTAGGCAAATTGGCGAGAGTGCTCTTGATCAACGTGACTCTTCCGCCCTTCGACAAATACAACCTTTTCCAACCGGCCAACCGACGTTCTATCTTCTCGATAACTCCATCCCAAATATGCTTAGCCTTACATGAGACCCCCAACGACAAACCAAGGTACTTTACCGGCAAAGAAGCAACCCCACACCCTAGAATACCGGCTAACCTATCCACTTACTTGGCCAAATTAACCTTCAACCCGAAGGCAGCTTCAAAGAGCAAGAAAACACTCCGCAAATAACGAAGCTGGGTGGGCAATGCCTTGCAAAAAATCAAGGTATCATCCGCAAACAAAAGGTGAGAGAGCGTAAAGTTGCCAACTTGGAAACCTTCTAAGAGCCCCCCATTAACTGCTGCCGAAATCATCCTACTTAAAGCTTCCATCACAAAAACAAACAGCAACGGAGACAGAGGATTCCCTTGTCTCAAACCCCTGGAACTGCTAAAGAAGCCATTAGGAGACCCATTAATCAAAATCGAGAACCTCACCAAGGAGATGCAATGTTCTATCCAAGAGCACCAAATCCCACCAAAACCACGTCTCTTAAGCATGTATAACAAGAAGTCCCAATTCACATGGTCATAAGCTTTTTCCAAATCCATTTTGCAAATCACCCCCGGCGCCCCAGATCTCAGCCGACTATCAAGACATTCATTAGAAATCAAGATAGGATCTAGAATCTGCCTACCTTTGATAAAAGCACTTTGGGATTGAGAAATAATCTTTTTCAAGACTACCTTCAATCTATTCGCTAGAACCTTTGCTATGATTTTGTAGATGCTTCCCACAAGGCTAATAGGCCGAAAGTCTTTGAGATTAACAGCGCCGGGGACTTTCGGAATAAACGAGATGAAAGAAGCATTGAGACTTTTCTCAAACAGCCCTCCTGCATGAAACGCGTTAAAAACCTTCCTAACGTCCTCCCTCACTACTTCCCAACAAGCTTGGAAGAAAGCCATAGAAAACCCATCGGGGCCCGACGCCTTGTTACCATTCATTTTAAATACTACCTTTCGAACCTCCTCCTCTTCGAACTCTCTGTCCAACCAACTAGCCTCCACCTCCGAAATAGAATCAAAAGCGATGCCGTCCACCACAGGCCTCCATCGACTTTGCTCCGAAAAGAGTTTCTGATAGAACTCAACAATGTGCTCACTAATCTCTGAGGGATCGGACGAAGTATTATCCCCAATCATAAAGGTTTCCAAAGTGTTCTGTCTTCTATTAGAGTTGGCTATGGAGTGAAAGAATTTTGTACACTTGTCGCCTTCTTTCAACCACATCACCCTGGACTTCTGTCTCCAACTCACCTCTTCCATAAGAGTGCAATTCTCTAATTCTCGCACCACTTCCGCCTTCCTTACAACCTCCCCCGCATCCAAAGCCCTAGTTTCTTCGTTCACATCCAACAACCGGAGCTCTTCAAGCAGCTTTCTCTTGTTCCTTTCAATGTTGGCGAACACCTCCTCATTCCATGTCTTCAAGTTCGCCTTCAAGGCCTTGAGCTTACAAGCAAGAACAAAACTCGGCGTACCTTGGAAGGCATAGGAGTCCCACCATTGTTTCACTAAGGCCACAAAACCATCCGCTTTAAGCCACATATTTTCAAATTTAAACGGCCTCTTCCCCCATGACACCTCTCCCAACTCAAGAATGATTGGGAAGTGATCCGAGCACAGACGAGAAAGCCTCTTCTGCCTAACCCCTGGGAAACGGGCCTCCAACTCCCAAATACCGATCAATCCTTGACCACAGAGGGGGATCATTGGAAATTGACCAAGTAAACGAACCTCCAATTAGGGGAAGATCCATCAACCCTTGTTCAAAAATGAAGTCTGAAAATTCCATCATAGCCGAATCCAGATGTACCTCACCTGATCTTTCGCTGGCGAACCGAGTAACGTTAAAATCGCCTCCAATACACCATGGCATATCCCACCAGCTTATCACCCCCGCTAATTCCTCCCAAAGAAGCCTTCTATCCCTGCTGAGATTCGGACCATAGACTCCAGCAAAAGCCCATACAGAACGATCCCCAATATTCCTAAAAGACACCGCCAGGGTGTAGGTCCCCACACAGACGTCAACCTTCTCCACCACCCTGTTATCCCACATTATCAAAATACCACCCGAAGCCCCACTAGAATCCAAGCAACACCACTCCACATGACTCCTCCCCCATAAGCTACGAACTATATTGCGGGACATACTCCGAATCTTGGTTTCTTGAAAACAAACAATGTCAGCCTTCCAATCTCTAAGCAAATTACTCACCCTCAACCGTTTGTCCTTCTTGTTCAACCCCCTCACATTCCAAGAAAGAATGTTTAGCTTCATGAGACCACTCTATGCCCCCTCCCCTTTCTATTGCCCCGGCTAGAGCAAGCACTCCTAGTGTCATAATTTACCGAGCACTCCAAATCCCTAACCTCCCTTTTGCCTTTCGTGCCGCTACTCGAATTAATTATCATCGCACTATTCCTCCGTTCCTCTTCCAAAAAAGTCAAAAGCGCTAGCAATTGCAGCTTGTGACCCGTATACGAAATCCCCACAATCGGATAAATCTCATTAGCACATTGAATGACCCAATCCGATTAGCCCGACTCCCCAACCGTAGGACCATACGTATTCAGTGGATAAGGTCCATTAACATCAAAAGGAACCGGAATTACCTCTCGTGCCTCAACCCCCCTGCTGCCCTTTCCCACAGGTTGGACAAATTCACACAAGTCCCCACCTTCTGAGCATCCAGCTACTATACTTAGATGATCCCCATTAAGCGGAGTATCATGCCCACAATACCCAGCACAGTCTTCTAAAATCTGAGAAGAACCCAGTCCTTCACGAGCCTGAGCCCCTCCCATAAACCCCACACTGTGCGACCAAGGCATCAGATCCCTAACCTTAGTCCCTGGAGAATACATAACCGAGGTCTCCGACGATCGACACTGTCTCCGGCGGCTAGAATCTTCCTCCCCACTAACCGTTGACTCCAACATCGGCGTACCCAGAGCAACGCCGGCCTTCAGACGCGACCCCACACCACTTGACATCTTTCCCGGCGCATCCTGCTCGAGATCGGCAGTCTGGGCAGCCGGCGAATCCTGCTCCGTCTCTACCTGTGTTGAAACCGCCGCTTTTGTGGCCACCAGGAGCTTCGCCGGCCCACTCTGATTAGCTTGGCCTGCCTTCAATCGCGACCCCTCACCTCTAATCAAAATTTCCGGCGCAGCCTGCTTTAGATCGACGGTCTGGGTTACCAGAGAAAGATCCCCCAACGCTTTCTGAGTCGAGTCTACCGATTCTGTGTCCGCCAGAAGCTTCGCCGGCCTCCTCTGAGTAGCTCCGGTTGCTTCTCTCGTAATTTCTCCGGTGGGGGTAACTCCCGATACCTCCACGTGAGCTACCGGAACGTCGGCAGGGATGACCGTAGCTGCCGGCGATCTCTTCTCCAAGCTCAGGTCTCCTCCCGATGACGACGCCCCATCAACTCCGGTCGAGCCCAAAGTCTGATCCACCAACCCGCCCCTTATACTCAACGGGTGAGGCCCAGACGATCTCTCACCCTTGGGCCCAACATCACCCCGGCCCTCCTGGCCCATTCCGGATCCCATACTAACTTTACGCTTATACACCATAATCTTTTTCTTTACCTTAACTCCTCTCGTGGGCCTAATGCCATATCTGCCAGCCCTCTCTTTTCCTTTGGGTGTTTTGCCCTCCTTCCCTGATTGAGCTGAACCTAGGCCACTCCCGGGCCTTGGATTGTGGTCTTCAGTCCCATTCTTCCCCTCCAGCTTGCCACTTGTTCCAGCAGAATGGGCTAAAACACCAACCCCATCTACCTGCTGAAGCCCACTTCCTTCCATCTTTAAGAGAGCCCTTTCCAACCTGTGAATCCCAATATCGATTTCCCCTTTCAGTCGATATAACGTCTCTCTGCATTCCCGGAGCTCAAGACTTACACAAGCATGGTGTTGCTTCTGACACTCAACAACCTCCTGTCCCGTCAGCACATGCACAGTGCTATCGCGCGACACAGACGCTTCCTCCCGCGTTTGAAATCTACTCGCCGGAACCGTAACTTCTTGAACTTCTTTTCCCTTACTTCTCCTCCCCTCCGACAGTCGAGAACCATCCACCTCATGGCCCCTTGGTGTCTTCGCCGGAACCTGTTTCTCCCTCGCTGATGAGGACTCCTTCAACCACCTGGGCACTCGCGCCACAGGCCCTGAGAATGGACCAAAACACTCCTCCGCCGAAGATGCTGACAGACCCACAACCTCAGCGTAGCTCCTCCTTTCTTTCCCCTCGTGCTTCTTCTCTTCATGAATCCTCTCATCTTCCTTGGGAGCTTGAAGGGACAGTCTTGCTATGCGCACTTCCGAGATAAAACGTTTCCAGCCTTGCCCGAATCGCCCTTCTGGAATGAGGACAGAACCGCATCTCCGCCTCCCATCAAATTCCTCCAACGTCAGGAAATACCCGTGCCTATTAGAGCGACGTTGCGCTATGAACCGTGGGTAACCCGCTCTAGACTGATCCCAAAATACCTCTGAACTGTCCACTGCCACCAGAACCTCCATATTACGTTCTAACCATTCTAACTCATCTCTCTTGATGAAGATAGACCTTTGCTTCCCTTTGCTTCTCTCGAATATTCTTACCCCCGAAGCCCCTGCCTTCACCACCAATTCAAAATCTTTTGCCTCTACTGACCATCTTCTTCCTCCCGCCATGCTGCCACCGCCCGAATTAAGAAAACAACCTCACGCGCCACCACGCTCCCAAGCACCGACAAATACTAGAGGGAAAACTAAGAACCAAATACTATGTCAACACTTAGTTCATATGAAGAAACATTGATGCATTGCCGCCAACTCTATCATCCTCAATCCAAACAAACCAAAACGAATGAATTCTGAAACCAAAGCGCGAGAAGCGAATCCGAAGAAGCAATGGTCCATGCAAGACTTCGAGATCGGAAAACCCCTCGGAAAAGGAAAATTCGGCCGAGTCTACCTCGCCAGAGAAGCCCAAGGTAATTCTATTCAAATTTCATGTTGTGATTTCTTAGTTGTCTTCTTGGATTTAATTTGATTTGATTTTTTATGATGTATATATTTTGAAGAGCAAATACATGGTGGCGTTGAACGTGATATTCAAGGAGCAAATAGAGAAGTACAAAATCCAACACCAGCTGAGGAGGGAGATGGAGATCCAGACCAACCTTCGGCATCCGAATATACTGCGGCTCTACGGGTGGTTCCACGATGCTGAACGCATTTTCCTCATACTCGAATATGCTCATGGCGGCGAGATTTATGGCAAGCTCAGGAAAACTGGCCATCTCTCCGAGAACCAAGCCGCCATCGTATTCCTCTCTCTCTCTCTCTCTCTCTCTCTCTCTGTGCACTTACGATCTTGTGTGTTTGATTGTAATCTGTTAGCTGCAAGAATAAGAAGAAGAATTAGGGTTAAAGATTTTTTATGAATGTGGCTGGCTTCAACCATATGTACTATGTAGTATACTTTTTGGGCATGAGTACGATGTCGCTGTCTTTAGTTGTAAGGGATTTTTTTCGTTTTTAATGCTTTGTTTCTCGTGAAATTTAGTACACATACTTTTGGGTTTTGCAGTTAATCATTTGGGAAAGATCCTTATGTATGTTCCCTTGTGAATTTTAGTACATTTTGAGCCTCACGCAAGCATTGGCCTATTGTCATGAGAAGGATGTGATTCATAGGGACATCAAGCCAGAAAATCTGTTGCTTGATCATGAGGTATGCCACAACTCCTTATAGCACTTTTTCTTTGTTTGTTTTTTATTTTTGTTGTTTTACCTAGGAACCTTTTCTTTTCCAAGATTTGTGTTGACGATATAGGTGGGTGTTTTGCTAGTGGATTGGAAGTGAAGTTTGGAGGTTCTTTTAGAACTAGAATGAACTTTGGCTCTTGATAAGTGACCTTACATGGGAAATCTTTGCTGGCTTGAATTTGTATTAGCCATCCTTGACAAGTTTACCCCAAACTCTCAGCAGTCAATTCAAGAGTTTTATCTGTTTGATTGCTGTCCCAAAATTTTCTGTGTTTTTGGTTCAAACAAAATATCCAAATTTCAATGATTCTAAATTCTTATAAAAATGGTGAAGTATTTTTGTGTGGACGTTGAACTTTATTTAGGCATGTGTATGCTATATGGTTTTTATCCTAAAACTGCTATTTATTTACTTATC
>NC_081541.1:32937670-32951340 GCF_901000735.1 Corylus avellana | reverse complement strand
CCCCCCCCCCCCCAACCCCCCGCGCGAAAAAAAGCAGCGACTTATTTACACAATAAATACAGCACTATGGACTATTTGGATGTAGCTTTGTCATGCACAATTCAAAGCGGAAAATAATTTTTCCATTCAAAGCAATTTATGTAAGGGAGAATTTTGTTTTTAGATATTATTTGCAGAAATGGTCGAGCTGATCATGAATGCAGGTTGGACGCACTTGAGCTTATGAACAGAACAATGTTTTTAACTCTCTTTCTCTCTTCTTTTAAGTTCGGTTTCCTTTTTGTACTTGAATAACAGTTTCCAGAGAATCCTCAGGTGCTAGTGCTCAACCTCAAGCTGTATTGCTATTGACCAGCTTCCAACTTAACTCTAACTAAGTTTTAATCTTAGTTGAATTAGTGTTAGCTTGTTGACCACCTTCCGATGACAATTATCTTCTTAAGAAGCTTAGAAGAGGCATATTTTCTTCTTAGATTTTTACATTTATATGATAGAAACTTGTCAATTATTGGAATTTCAAATATTTTTAATAAACCTGCATTGGCAATATTATTGTTGAGGAAGTACTAAACATATTACAGATGTTTCGTTTAACCTAGTTAAATTATATCCGTAGGGTCAACTAAAAATTGCAGACTTTGGATGGTCTGTACAGTCAAGAAGCAAGAGACACACTATATGTGGAACTTTGGATTATATAGCACCAGAAATGGTGGAGAACAAAGCTCATGATTACGCAGTTGATAACTGGACTTTGGGTATCCTTTGTTATGAGTTCCTATATGGTGTCCCTCCATTTGAGGTTGAGAGTCAAAGGGATACCTTTAGAAGGTAAGGTACGGATAATTGGTTTACTGTGTTTAGTGTGGATGAAAGAAATTGTTATCATGAACTGTGTTATATGTAGGTAGTTAATTTTGTTTGGCTGTACCAGGATAATGAAGGTTGACCTGAGCTTCCCTTCCACCACTTGTGTTTCTGCAGAAGCCAAAGATCTCATTCTTCGAGTATGTTTGTTAATGATTGTTTTTATGTTGATATCTGGGTGTAAACTAATGCTGTCAGTTAATAGGTTTAGTTGCCTTTCTGAATACATAATGTGAAAATATGTGCAGCTTCTAGTGAAGGCCTCCTCAAAAAGGCTCTCTCTTCAGAAGATCATGGAGCATCCTTGGATAGTCAAAAATGCTGATCATATGGGTATTTGTAGATAAGTAGGATTTGAAACTTCTGATCTGATTTTGTTATTGCTTTGAAGAATTCACGTGGTTGAATTGTGCTTCCAATGGTGTAATTTTTTTGGCGAAATGAAGCATAAAAACTTCAGATCAGAAAATGAACGGAAAATGTTGCACACGTGCCACACACTTTGCATTTTTTTTTTTTTTTCAAATGAAGCAACAAGAGAGTTGTTCTAGCATAAGATCGAGCTTGATGTATTTTTTGTCATCAAGTAATATAAAATCATGGATAACATTTAGGTTTAATGAAATAACAATGTGGAAAACCCACTCCCAATGGCTTGTGCATTTTTTATATGCAAAATGATTAATTAAAATATACTATCTATTTTAGCTAATGGGTTTTAAAAAGTACTATATATTCGATTATTTGTTTTTTCTCTATATTATTTAAATATTTCTTTATTATTTCTTTATTTAAATGGTAAATATATGATAAATCCCTCTGTAACCATGAGATTTTACTTCACACCCCTACTTTTTAATTTTCAATTTTTGATGCATGAGTTTTCGCAAATTCAAAATATATCCCTTTGAGAGTTTTCCGTCCAAGTTTTGATGCATGAAAATTCATAGTCGCCTATGCCATCACTGTTTCGGGGCTGGATAAATTACTTGTTATTAATATCATTATTACTGTTTATGAGAAAAGGTATTCCTTGCTCAAAAAGCACAGAAAACTGCGAGTGAGGTTAGAACTACTGGGAACATCAGAAAAAATCTGAACATATATCACAACGAACCATAGATTAAGCAAATTGCTTACAAAGGCCTTTCTTTTTGTCAACATTGTCAAACTTCCTCCAAGTGATGAATCAATAAAACGTTGAACCTAGCAACTCAGGTGTATCAAGAGAACACAAGATGAAGATATCCTCACAAAACAGAATGGGCACAACTCAGGTGTATCATGTTAATCCAATGAACAAATAAAAAAGAGTAATACTACAAGTCTCTCTTGTGTTTTTCTTGAGTTCCTCTAAGAATGATATGGCTATTAAAATTATCATTGAACTTGTGATTGATCATTATTGAATTTTAATCAAATGATGATTTTAATAGCCATATGGTTCCGAGGATTAACCAAAGAATGTATGCGGCTCCCTAGAGTGTCAAGGTTCATGTAATCCTCCTATGATAGGATTTACAAACATTAGACAAGGGGAATAATGGATTGACACATAAGACGTAAGAACATCCAAGAATAATCCAAGTATTATATAATAGAAACTCAAAAAACAAAAGACAACCAATTGCTTAAATAAAGGTAAGGACACAAAAAACTAAAATACCTTTGTATGAGCAGCTCTGTATAACCCCGCCTCTAAACGTTTCATAATATCCTTTAACCTCCTCCTTTCCTCTTCATCAAGTGGTCGCAGCTACCTCCGCACATGTGTATATATAATATATAATACATTTATTTTTATACTTGTAAATAAAAAAGAATCAAATAAGTAAAATGATTGTAATTAACAATAAATAAAATAATCATACACACAGTAGACTTTCATATGACTACCATACAACTATGATGATGTGGTAATAAATATATATCATTAATTTTTTCTTTTTTTAAGTCTTTGTTGATACAAAAGTTGATTTTCCTTATTTCACACATGTTTACATAATGTGTTGTGGCTTTTTAATTGACCACATTTTGAATTGTTCAGGGTAAATGAATCCTATAATCCCTATTTCGGTCGGCCTACTTTCAGGGGATATCAATCAATCCGCCACGAATTTATTTCGTAGAGAAAGATGTCTCACTTGAATTTGGAAATGGCTCTTACATTTTTTTGTTTTGTTTTGTTTATTTCAAGCAGAAGAAAAGAAACCAATCCAAACGCCCACTAGTTATAAAGAGGAGATCCATTGCATCTAACATTTGACAACCAATCTAAATTAAGTAGCTGCATACAAGCTTGCCAACATCAAAACAGAAATATTTGAAATAGTTAAACAAAATCATACATGCACCACTTCCATTACCATAAATCCTATACCACTTGGAAGTTGCAAAGGAAAAAAAAATACATCAATAAGATAAAATCAAACGAGAGTACAGCTTCACAAGCTATTATTAGGCAGAGGAACTCGATCCTACTTCTACGAGCACAATACCACCAAATTGCTGGGTAGATCGCAAGTTACTTCCACATGAATAATTCTACAGAACCCTCCAAGTGCCATCCAGCCATTACTATCCGGTGGACAAATAAGTAGTAAAAGAATATTTGGTAACAGCACCATTCTTAGTCTGCTCTGGACTGGCCAGCTCGAGAAGACAAGATAATGCCGACAATAAGGCCATAGAGGGCAAGTGCTTCAGCGAAGATGAGAATGAGAATCATTCCAACAAAAAGTTTTGGCTGCTGTGCATTGGCTCTGCAAAACAGACTCATCTACTCAAGGGGGGGCACAAATTAACGGAAAACAAATATGAGATTTGCAAAGAGTGTTTATGTTGATTTCACTATAAGGTCAAACCCAACAAAGACATCCTCAAAAGGTACTCAAAAATCCTAGAAATAAATTCAGAAATGATACCACTCAAGAATAACAACCTTAATGACCACATATACTTAAATAATTCATAATTAATCCAAACAGTTACAATTCTACAGAACATGAACTAGATGAGGAAACTGATATGACTAATATCATAATTATTATCACCATCTCCATTGTTTGTTTGGCTGAATAAATTACATATTATTAATATCATTATTACTATTTATGAGAAAAGGTATTCTTTGCTCACGAAACACGGAAAACCATAAGTGAGGTTAGACCTACAAGGACCAACAGAAAAATCTGAACATGTATCACAACGAACCATAGATGCATGAAAAAGTAAATGCATTCAGAAAAAATACCAACTGATATCAATTGATTTTTTATGATTGGCAGGTTGGTGTAGGTTAAGGGGTTAAAAAAACAAAAAAGACTTTGTTGGCTCCAATGTTAGTTGTGAGTGTCAGGGACCTGATGGATACAGACCCAATCAACGGCAACTCATACATGTAATTTCTTATTTTTTAGGGTTTGAGCCTCTCTGCAGTTTGCCTACCGGCTCTCCCTCTGATTTTCTATCTCTCTCGCCTCCCTCGTCGCCTCACCATCAAAAACAAACTGGCAACGTCAATGCTCAACCTCACCAATGGTTGATGATCAAGCAAAAAAACACGTGTTACTATCCAACGAAAGAAGATGGACATGATTATGATTCGATGTGGGTCTTGGAGTTCGATCAAGACCCAAATCGAATCATAATCATGCCCATCTGGAACATAGTACATAAAGTAAGTCTCATTTTCAGTGGTGACAAAAATGAAATTATAATCCACACCAAACTTGATCGAAAAATTTGGAAAGTGAGAATCATCCTCGATCCCACTAACCCAATATGGATGTCCTCAGTGACTCATAATCTATTGTCCCGTTCCACTAACTATGGGGCTCCATTGAGAAAAGCAACCTCCGGAGGCAGGGATTTGGCCACTTACTTATAAATTGAGCGTCAATTTTCACTTTGTTTTGAAATCAATTCCTAATTTCATACCAGGTAGTAGTGTGTCGGTAGGATAATCGAAACTTTGTCACAAAACCTCCCTGATAGATCCATCAGGATTCACCTGTTTCACTCTGAAATTGCTAGAATTTTTAATAGTAGCGATGGAGTTTGGAGCTGAGCTATTAGCATTCAACAGGATGGGGCTCCCTCCATCGTGCAGAATCTTTAACACCGTTTGCACCTCTTGTCAAATTTCCACTAACCTTGTGAGGAGCTTAATTGGAATTTGCTATTAGTAGAAACAAGCATCCCCTCAGTGAAAAATCGCATTGCTCGGTTTGATGGTGTCTATTACCTGAGCATATGAAAGTTGGCAGCAACACCAACATGAGAAGGAGAGAAATATTGTTGTGAGGCTAGCCATTGTTGCTAGTTGTTTTTTTTTTTTTGTGCTGATTACAAATATGCTTGTAGAATCTCGTGAGCTTTTAAGTCAAATTCGTGGTCTTGGGCACAGGATGCGTGAGCTAGTTTATGTTGTTGGTAGAAGAAAAGACAAGGCACGTGGCAGACTATGGGATAGTGCATTTGACAGATGAGAGATCCATGTGTAAGAGAGAGAAGCTCACTACCAAAATGAGCGCTCTTACCTACAAGCCCATTTCCTACAATTGTTTCATCTATACGTTTGGAAAGCTTTCAAAATGGTTTCGAATACTTCCTAAAATGAGTGCTCTTACCTTACCTATAAGCCCATTTCCTTCCCTTTTCTCAGCACTCGAGTAACCTTAGCGTAGACAGACAACTTCATAGAGAGAGGTTATTCTTCAGACTAATAGTGTGCTCTCCGCATCCTTTCCTCTATGAATGCATTTCCTTTCTTCTTCTTCTTCTTCTTCTTCTTTCCTTCCCTTTTCTCAGCACTCGAGTAACCTTAGCGTAGACAGACAACTTCATAGAGAGAGGTTATTCTTCAGACTAATAGTGTGCTCTCTGCATCCTTTCCTCTATGAATGCATTTCCTTTCTTCTTCTTCTTCTTCTTCTTCTTCTTCTACAGACAACTTCATAGAGAGAGGTTATTCTTCAGACTAATAGTGTGCTCTCTGCATCCTTTCCTCTATGAATGCATTTCCTTTCTTCTTCTTCTTCTTCTAACTTCTTCTTCTTCTTCTTCTTCTACTTCTTCTAACTTCTTCTAACTTCTTCTTCTAACTTCTTCTTCAGACTAATAGTGTGCTCTCTGCATCCTTTCCTCTATGAATGCATTTCCGCATTTCCTTTCAACTTCTTCTTCTTCTTCTTCTTCTTCTTCTTCTTTCTATCTGCATCCTTTCCAGACTAATAGTGTGCTCTCTGCATCCTTTCCTCTATGAATGCATTTCCACATTTCCTTTCAACTTCTTCTTCTTCTTCTTCTTTCTATCTGCATCCTTTCCACTTAGCACACACATACTACAGATCTGGTATAGAAGTAGGAGTATATATACACATCCTACCTTGTTTTGTCAGTGAGCTTCTCTCTCTTACACTTGGATCACTGGTCTGTCAAATGCACTGTCCCGTAGCCTGCCACGCACCTTGTCTTTTCTTCTGCTAACAACATAAACCAGCTCATGCATCCTGTGCCCAAGACCACGGATTTGACTCAAAAGCTCATGAGATTCTGCAAGCATATTTGTAATCAACACAAAAAAAACAACTAGCAACAATGGCTAGCCTCACAACAATATTTCTCTCCTTCTCATGTTGGTGTTGCTGCCAACTTTCATATGCTCAGGTAATAGACACCATCAAACCGAGCAATGCGATTCTTCACTGAGGGGGTGCTTGTTTCTACTAATAGCAAATTCCAACCTCACAAGGTTCGGATGGTGTTTCATATTTAGGAATAATGTACAGGCCCCATAATTACAATATTTGGCTTGTTAACCGAGGCACACCTATTGTTAGTGGAAATCTGACAAGAGGTGCAAACGGTGTTAAAGATTCTGCACGATGGAGGGAGCCCCATCCTGTTGAATGCTAATAGCTCAGCTCCAAACTCCATCGCTACTATTAAAAATTCTAGCAATTTCAGAGTGAAACAGGTGAATCCTGATGGATCTATCAGGAAGGTTTTGTGGCAAAGCTTCGATTACCCTACTGACACACTATTACCTGGTATGAAATTAGGAATGGATTTCAAAACAAAGCGAAAATTGACACTCAATTCATCAGTGGCCGAATCCCTGCCTCCGGAGGTGGCTTTTCTCAATGGAGCCCCACAACTAGTGGAATGGGACAATAGATTATGAGTCACCGAGGACATCCATATTGGGTTAGTGATATCGGGGATGATTCCCATTATTCAAATTTTTCGATCAAGTTTGGTGTCGATTATAATTTCATTTTTGTCACCACTGAAAAGGAGACTTACTTTTTTTTTGATAAGTAAAAAGGAGACTTACTTTATGTACTATGTTCCAGATGGGCATGATTATGATTTGATGTGGGTCTTGATCGAACTCCAAGACCCACATCGAATCATAATCATGCCCATCTTCTTTCTTTGGATAGTAACACGTGTTTTTTTGCTTGATCATTAACATCCAAAGTGGAGAGTCACCACTCTGCCTCTCTTCAACTCTTGTCTCTCACTGCTGATCTGGAGGTTTGGGTCGTGAAGGGTGCTGCTCACACCTCCAAATCGGTGTGATATGTGAAATGTGCATCCCAAGATCCTATAGCTTACAAAGACCTCTCAGCACTGCCGCTACAAACTTTACAAAGCCATGAAGCTTCTTGTTTCCATGCTCTGTGCCAAATCGCCCAACTGCCACCAGTTGGAGTTGGGCAACCACTAGATCAGGCTATCCAGGTAAGTTGAATACCTCTGATAAATGGGCTCAAAAAATTTGAGCTAAAACCTTAACCATTTGAGCTCGAAACACAATGGGCCAAGTCAAAACCAAAACCTAGCTCAAATCAATCGATAGAGAATCAACTGACAACAATCAGTGGAGGCGCTAGTTCAATGCCTTGAAGTGATTTTTGATGGTAAACTCTGTTGGTTTGGCTGTTGAAAAGAACCAAAAAGGGACCCGAAGGATTGGTGCTCATCACAACCAATGGGTATTGTGAAGCAGAAACCAATAATAATCATCAAAAAATCCTTCAGTAGTGAGTCATGATCTAGAATAGCTCCTAGGTAGATGACTGTTAAAAAAAAGCGATCATTGGCTAAGTTGGTTGGCCTCAATCCCCGTGTGCAAGGCCAATGAATCTTATGTAGATTAAGCTATTTGTGTATGTGGCTAGCAGCATGCTTTTAGTTATGATATGATGTTTCTACAAGGTCCTATGGATCTCTGACCATGACCTAGTATAGTCCATTTCTTTTCTCAACATTGTCACACTTCCTCCAAGTGATGAATCAATAAAACGTTGAACCAAGCAACTGAGGTGTATCACGAGAACACAAGATAAAGATATCCTCACAAAACAGAATGGACATAAGTACCATTACTATCACGCCCATTATAGGCAGTCGTATGATAGGGTATAGGGCAAGTCCAAAAAGGATATGAAGAGCTGGAGAACACCTTTCTAAATATAGAGCCAAGAAATGCCCTTGCCAATGCTGTCCTCTATCATCCTATTGGAACTGGCTTAAATTATTTATGATCATCTAAATGCGATTAAACTTGAAAAGAGGTAAATAAACATTTGGAGTGCCAAAATGTTAATCCAATGATTGAAATGAGAGGAGGTTCTTCAAATTCCATCTAAGTCACAAGCAACAAGAAAAGAAAGCAACATTCAGCACCAACTGAAAAAGCAAGGAGACACAAAAGATCATTACACACTAACCCATGATTACCCCATTCTTTCAACTGAATGGTCTAGGGTTGAGCGAATATGAACCCCCCAGCCAGACAAAACCACTACAAGGATTAATCCAATTCAAGTCCTAAAATCCACACTCTAAAAGATGACCATATATAGAACCCAAACTCAATGGACAAAGTTAGGACAAGTGAAATCTAAGGCTAATAGTAACTACCTAAACAAATCCAATCCACAAGTAGTCCAAAACTAAAACACAAATCCAGCAACAATTAACTTTAAACCAACCCCAAATCCCAGACCCATCCACAATTCAGTAAACAACAATTGATGATAACAGGAAATAAGTATGTGCATGCCAAATCATATCAGAGATTAGAAAATCTACCTAACTCCAGCATCGCCAACAATACCAATCGCCATACCAGCAGAGAGCCCAGCAAGACCACAAGCAAGACCAGACGAGAGGTGTGCATAACCATCGAAAAGGTAATATGACTTGGCTTTTGGGTTGATCCCAGTACTGATGATAACGGCAATAATAAGGCCGTAGATACCCAACACTCCAGCCATAACAACAGGAACAATGGACTTCATCACCAGCTCCGGCCTCATCACACCCATTGAAGCCACGCCAACCCCGCTCTTTGCTGTCCCATAAGCAGCTCCCATACCTTAATACCCAACAAAAACCATAAATTAATTATAGAACACTAAACAATTAAAAATGAAGATTTCTTTTTTCTAATTTTAGATGGGTTCTAAGAATAATGAATAATCTAAAATTGAAACTGCGTAAAGATCAAAACCAACTAGTCTAAAATCTTCGCGTTTGTTACATATAATGAATAATCCGAATACGATCTACACCAACAACTCTCAATTGACCGCTTTAAAATCACATATTTACACATTTCACATCTTGATTTAAGAGACGTTAGAATAATACTATCATTAAAGTCAATTTAGCAGTAAACAATATGTTTTCGAGCTAACTTTAATAATTAATCTAAGATTCAAATCCAAATTAATCGATATCAGCCACCCAAAACTTCCGTGCAAAAGTTAATGAAACAGGAAAAAAGGAACACTTTGTTTGGTTCTCGAGAAAATAAAGAATAGCCTCAACTACAACTTCTTCACAGATGGGAAGTGATTACAAGTTCTCATCGCATCACTGATTTCCTTTTTCCCGGAAGCCTAACAGAAAAACAACATCGATCTAGATGAAATACGATGCATTGGTAAATAAAATGTAGGGTTAGGATTAGGGTTACAGGAGAAAACGAGGGCCGCGGCAGCGCCGAGGAAGCCGAAGAACGGTGCCGTTTCATCGCCGCTGAATGAAGACATTCTGGATCGTGGATCTACGACGACGTCGTTGGGATCTGAGCGTTTTTGTTAGTGTTTCAGAGAGCTTCGGAGCTTCGGATCTCTCCCTGTGTGTTTCTTTACACCAAAAGTGTGGAGAAGGATGATCCAAGTGCTTTTTTGTAAGGACACGGACACGGACACCACAAGAATCCGACGTCGTAGCAACTTGGTGAGTTTGGGCTGACTTCTAAGATTTACAAGGCTATTCGGCCTAGGCCTACTTGTATTCCGGTACTACGACTTGTAACCCAGCGTTATCAATAATTCGGGTCACCCAACGTTATCAATAATTCGGGTCAAATATCCAATCGGATCGAGATTTCTTATAATTTCTTTTTTGAAGTGCTTGTAAGAGGAGCGGGCTCTCTACTTGAGCGAGTGGGCCTCTGCTCGAACAAGGAGCTTATGTTCGGACAAGAAAGTCTAATCGAGACCCTACTCAATTACAAGGGACGTGAAAAATTTTAGGGGATCCTAATCTGACCCAATCTCCTTTATGACAGTTTTTATCAAATTTTTTATATTAAAAATACATGTAAGAACCAGACACTCTACCGGCAAATAGCAATATAATAAATTGAGTTAGAGAAAACTAAGATTGCCTTAGCTTGAAGTTTTTAAAGTACATGTTTCAGCATAATAGAGTCTCCTGGTTAAACTAACAATATAATTGCAATTTTATATGCATTGAATCCGTAAATAACACAACCAACTCCTTAAGAATTAGAACCAAGTGAATAGTTTTGGCTCTTCTATAAAAGGTTTAACTGAAAATCCTAGTAAAGAGGGTTAGCTGCAGGGCTTAGTAAAAGAGTGAGATACATTGCGCAATTTGAAACTTTAGAGAAAATATTATAAATTGCGTGATAGTTTAAGGAGAGCAAGTGTAATTTTCTAGGATTCTCCAATTGATTACTCACAAACGAAAAATCCCCTTTGTCAAGCATCTAACAATTGAACAACTTTGTGCAACAAAAACAGGGCATACTTGGTGTTGACTGAGGTTTGGGTTCTTAGGTTGTCTACCAATGAGGTGTGCATTTCATGTTTTGCCCAAATTTGTGCTCATGGCCGGTTAATTAATACACCAACTTCATCTCCTACGTAAATTGTCCTTGGGCACGTTGATTGGAGACAAATGCCACTTCTCTCTAAGTACTTGAAGCTTTAGTGAGGAGTTATTTTTCTATTATGAGGTCTAAAGAAATTTTGAAGTTCTCAAGTTACTCAAATCGGAGAAAGTTGAATATCGGATGAAAGGACAGAAACAGAGACCTTAAGGGCCATGAATTTTGGTATGATAATTGACTTATAGTAAGCACATGAAATCCCCCGATTCCATGAATATCGGATGGAGAGACAGAAACAGAGACCTTGAGGGTCATGACTTTTGGTATGATAACCGACCTATAATAAGCACAAGAAATCCCTTAATTCCGTCCTTGGTTTGACTTTATTGCAATGAGGCCATATTGAAATTTATTGTGAAAGATGTGTGTTGTGCAACTATGAATAATTAAGTAGTGGTAGTATGCACAAAAGTGAATAGCTGATATATGTAAAAGAAAAAAATTATAGCACCTGTGGTGTAGTTTTTTAAAGGTTTCATATTTAGTTTAATTTTCTCTCTTTCTTATGCAACACTTGAAATTAAATATAAACCCTTTTAAAAAACTAGAGCATAAATGTTGTAATTTTCTAAGCCAAATAATGTTAGAACACAAGATAATATGGGACTCTCACACTCAAGATCTATAATATGAGACTCTCACACTCAAGATCTATAGATAATTCCAAGTAGTTATTATATGTAATTAGATTTCATTATCATCTCTTATCCCTTATCTCTGTATATTTGAGTTTCATCTCTTTATCTTGTGTTCTAACACATAAAATTAATTTTTGTTATAAGATATTATTCTAGTAAATTATATGCAACCATAGTCAGTAAAGTTTGGAATAGACCAATATCTCCTAACGACGCTGTATGAGTCTAAGAATTACGGGTTTTTGTCTCCATACAATTGCGTTAAACATACACTCCAACTAGGGGTGAAAAGGCGGTTAGTGAATTCCGCCTAAGCGGTTAAATTAAAAATAAATAAATAAATAAAAAATGACATGAACCTTAGAAGTTGGTTAAGTTGATTAATTAACCAACTTCATACCGAAATTGAACAGTTTCAATTTTTTCGATTAGTCAATTATAAGTTTTTATGTTAAGATTTATTAACTTCCTTATAACTACAGAATCAATCAAACACATGCTTTACAAATGAAAAGAAAAAGTAAATCCATGGAATATGAAACAAAAAGGACAACTACAATTCAATTGGACAAAACAAAACAATAAGGAAATCTAATAGAAAAAATTCAAGTTTTACTTCAAAAATCAGTTAAGTCGGTTAACTGGCAAAAAAAATAATTCTACTGCCTACCCAACCGAACTAACGTCGAAACAATATTTTTATTCCGCCTACCGACTGTCGGAAGTCAGTTGTAGGTCGATGACAGTTCTGTGGTAGTCAATAGGCGATAAATAGTTAACCTATACACCCCTAATTTTATACACTTCATTATACAAGATGCAGCCCTAACGATTTCATCCGTCTCTCTCCGCTTCCACTATCTTTTATCTCTTCCTCTTTTTTCATATTTTATATTTTATATAAAATTCTATACAATATTAAAGTCACTGTTTTCCTAGTGCGTCTTTAAAGCTTCTGTTCTCCACTCGTGCAAGTTTTCCCATTTGAGCATTTCTTCGGTGTTTTTTTCACGACAACAATAGTGATGTAGGACGTGGAAGCACAAAATATAACAATAACATAAAATAAAAATATATGGAGTCACAATAGAGAAAATGGCCTATTCACCATAAGAGAGTAATCTTTTTGTTTTTTTTTTACATGTCCGCACAAGAAAAGGGAAAGAAAAGATAAGAAAGGAAAATTCAAATTAGCGACCTCCGTTTACAACTAATTGAGCTACCCTTTAGAGAACGATTAGAGAGTAATCAAAACTCATCAATTTACTAGAAAAACAAATTATCATTCAAATTCCTATAACCGATGGCGGCGAGGACTACAGAAGGTCAAGTTAAGCAGCTTTTTAGGATTACGAAGATTCATCCTGGAGGGAGATGCCCTTAAAGTAATCCAAGCACTGAATAACTCAGACGTTTGTCGTGGGCTCTATTGGCAAATCATCAATGATGCTAATTATAAACTTTCATATCAATTTGTAAAAAAAAAAAAAATATAATAAAAATTGTAGTGTTTGCCCATTTGAGTTATCTACATGATTTATTGCCTCTTTAATCATTATGCCAATTTTATAAATGAAAAGTTTTAAATAAGTAACAATACTTTATTTTGTTTTATGTACGCTTATAATTAATTCTAACAATTTTTTACACGTAAACTCTACACAAAATTAAGAGGGATCTAACTCGTTTAATTATATAGGCCGGGTTATAATTGACCTATATAGTCTTATATTCATACTTCGATACGATTCGAACTCATCAAGTGACACTAAGACCGACAATTTGTATACTACTTGCAAATTCGATACAAACCCGCTACAAAATTAACAGATATTTTTAATTGATCAAAGTTAGTGTAATCTCTTGTATATATATATATATATAAAATCTCTTGACCTTTTCGCCTTATACAGTGGATCAAGGCCTATCGTGGCTCAGTATTG